>NW_022196912.1:86795114-86798622 GCF_008632895.1 Mastomys coucha | reverse complement strand
ACTCAGAAATCCACCTGCCTCTGCCTCCCAAGTGCTGGGATTAAAGGCATGCGCCACCACTGTCCAGCGCATCCTAGTTCTTAATCCTAAGAACACTCCTGTAACAACCACAGTGCCTCTGAGTTAATGCGCATACACCTCCCAAACAAAGCCTCATAGTGCTGCTGTGTATGAGCATGTGTGCGTGTGTGTGTGTGTGTGTGTGTGTGTGTGTGTGTATGTAAGCATGTTGTGCATGTGTGAGTGTGTGAGCATGTAAGTATATGTGAGTGTGGTATTTGTATGTGATCATATGGGCATGGGTATGTGTAAGCATGTTGAGCGTGTGTATGTGAGCATGTAAGCATATGTGAGGGTGTGGGCATGTGTGTGTGTAAGCATGTTGAGCATGTCTGTGTGTGCTAATGCTTAATTTTTTTAAACAGAAACAGAAGAAAGTCCAATAATATCTGAACAGAATCATAGTACTAAAGAAACAAGTCAATCCCCCTATGGTTGGAAGAAGACATATTCCTGTTTAAGCAAACCCACACTTCAAGTAAAAGGGAACCCCTTCTCCCTACCCCCACCCCCAGTATTGACTTATGATATATTGACATGAAGGCCATTAGATTCATAAAGGCCAGGACCTTGTGACATCTGATGCTGCAAAACGCAATATGGCAGATATTCTAGCGACGCACTTGAGTTTCTGTTTTACAACACCATATCTAAACAAAGTGTACCGGGGATAACATTTCTTTTATCACGTAAACCACTGTAATATAAACTTTTCCCTCTCTCCTCATAATATTTGGATTATTTCATTGTTCTGCCTCGTACTCATCCAGACAAGTGCAGTCCAATGGAAAAACTATATGTCACGCCCCTGCTTGCCATGCCTGCGGAAGGGCCTTCTGTGGTCATCCTTCCCCACAGATCCACTGAGAAGAAACCAAGGCAGACACCAGGAAATGTGTCTTGGTGATAGACGGCCAGAAGCTCCCTGGTACCCTTCAGATACTGGAGAAAGAGTGTGTAAGAATGACTACAGAAAACTGCTGCCCGAGACTTCAATCACCCAGAAATATTTCAGGTTCCTTTATGAATACGCAGACACCTTGAAAGTATCCTTCCCATGTCTTTCAGGATTACTTGTTGCATTTATGAAGACTTAATGATTTAATCTCTCTCATGGTCAGTATAAAACATTGAGATTTGCTGGGCCCCCTGGTACAGGGGTGTAATCCCAGCTACCTGGAGGCTGAGGCAAGAGGATCACAAGGTCATTGCCTGCCTGGCAACTTAGCTAGACTCTGCCTTAAAATAGAAAACATAAAAATGGTTTGAGGTCTAGCTCACTCGAGGGCACTTACCCAGCATGTACAAGACTCTGGGTTTAACTCCCAATACCCAAAATGACTTTTAAAGCACTTTTTTTTTAAATTAAAGTGCTAAATGGGTAAATAGTTAAATGAGTAAATCTGAGAAAGGAAAAATATAAATGACAGGGGGAAAGGTTTTATTGAACAACAATTTGATATGGAAATTAAAGTACAGTGTAGTGGACCATTACCTACAGACAACTGTGAGACGCTGATGTGCTCCTAGGTAGCAGCTGTGCTTTCACACGACGCTGTTACCAACACACAAAACCTTTCTGAAAAATAGCTCAGCAGGACTTTAAAACAGCCAAGCTAACACCGGAACCTTGGGCTCCTTTTCTAAGAATCTGCTCTGAGAAAATAAACTAAAACTTGTAACACATTTATTTTAATGGAGAAACATCATGAAGCCAGGGACAGTAATACCATTGCCACCCTAGCACAGAGGAGCAAGGGCAGGGGGATTGCCTTGAGTTCAAGACCAGCCAGGACTATCCAAGGAGACCCAGTCTCAAGAAGCCAAAGACTGCCAGGCACATTTCACAGAAGGGAAACTGCCACCTCTAAAGTTTTCTAAATGTGTCAAGAACATGAAGTGTGTTCCTGATATTTACAGGGAGAAAGGACCCTGAAGAGGGCAGATGGTGACAAAATACAGGATTGTCTCCAAATTTATGTAGTTTCACTTTTTTGTTTTGTTATGACAGGAACTCCTGTAGTCAGAGGCTGGCCCGACACTCACTGTATAGCTAAAGACGGCCTTGGGAACACCTGATTCCCATGCCTCTGACCTCCCAAGTACTGGGACTACAGGTGGATACCCACACACTTGGCTTTTTTTTTCCCCCATTTTATCACAGTGAGCCTACATTAATTTTATAACAAAAAGTAAAAGTTTCCCACTTAGATTCAGATTAGCTTTGAAAAATCCCACAGGTTTATTAAGGAGCTGTTATCAGAGAAGGGCTACTGTCAGGAAGAAGAAAAAGATTTATAGCAGGCAAGAATTACTGGGTATTCTCTCAGGGAGAGTGGGCTGTGGCCTAACGGAGCCTCCCAGAGGTCTTCGACCTTCTTGTTTTTAATAAGACCAGTGCTCTCCAAGCATGCTCTTGGGAACTGGCAGACCTGTTCACCATTTGTAAGCTCAAAATTGATTACAACACAAAGCCGCTATCTGTAACTGCAAATTTCACTTTCATTCTCCCAATATACCACAGAATTTTCCAGAACATCCAGTGCTCGTGATTAAGTCATCCCTCAGATGATATCATGGAATGGGTTTCATTATTGATATCCTTAAGTGAATAACTAGATGATTTTAAAGTCTGTCTATTCTAACAAGATATTCTAATAAGAATGCAGGCTGCGGCTGATGCTGTGGGTTCTCGGGATCTGTGGTTCACACCTACTACCCACCATTGACAGAAAACAGAACACCACATTTTGCTAGCCTAAAACAAGATCAACATTCAAAATCCAAAATACACTTTCTACTGAATGTATATTGATTTTACACTATCACACAAGCAAAACCTTGCTTGTCAACCCATCACAGCCGGGATGGCCTGACTTTCTTACCATTCTCTTCCTTAAAGCAGTTTGATTTAAGCACCTTTTGCAGTTAACAGTATACATTCTGGTATCTCTAATCTTTATTCCTATTTTTAAAAAAAAAAAAAATTATTGAAGTAAAAGTAGAACATGTGTCATGTGTCAGTATCTCATCTTACAGATGAGCCAGGCTTACAACACTGCAAGAAGCTGGGGATCACTTCAGCTCCTGCATCTTCACAGTGTAAACCAGTCTCCTCTCCCTCCCTCCTCCATCCCTCCTCCCCTTGGGCTCTGTGTCTCCCTTAAGATAGGCCTCACAAGCATTCGCACATTAGCAGGCACTCCTGGGAGTGTGCTACAAACTGAGATGCTGCCAAATCAGATTAGTCTAAAAGGTGTTTTTCTTTTGAGTTCTTTACTGCATTTTTATAGATTTTTTTTTAAAGTTTTTAACATTTTCCTTAAGGAGCCTACATTTAAATATTTACAATTACATATGAAACATTGCACATATGCATATATCTATATCTCTATCTCTATATCTATCTATCTATCTATCTATCTATCCATCCATATATATATATATA
>NW_022196912.1:86764080-86795104 GCF_008632895.1 Mastomys coucha | reverse complement strand
ATATATACATATATATATATATATGTTAAAGATATACATGCATAATTTCAACTAGTCACAGGACAACAAAAGTAGGTTTCCTAAAATGAGTGCACAGTGTTTTCAGGCAGCAAGCCCCGCCTCTAGCCCAACGCAGCCAGCACTTACCCAGTCAGACCCATCTGTCTGCATACTGTCTGTGGCCCTCTGGCACTGCAATGGTAGCTACATAGCTGGCTGCCAAGAAGAGCACAGGCTAAGAAGCCTACAAGTTGCACTAGCTGCCCTTTCCTGGGACCTCTCCAGTCCCCGCTCCAAGCTGCTGTGTGCTCATTTACCTCAACTCAAGGTTATTTTCCTCCTAAGTGAAGTTTAAATCACACTGCCTTATCTTCATCCAGTTATTGTCATATAAAGTGACTCTAATAACATGTATGGTGCATTTTTTGTTTGTTTGTTTGTTTTTTCGAGACAGGGTTTCTCTGGCCAGGTAGCCCTGGCTGTCCTGGAACTCACTCTGTAGACCAGGCTGGCCAGAAATCCGCCTGCCTCTGCCTCCTAAGTTCTGAGATTAAAGGCGTGCGCCACCACTGCCCGGCTGTATGCTGAATTTTTAAAAATAAAATATCTGTCATGTCTCTGAGAACAAAGGATATGTGTTTGCTGAGCCACTGCTAGCAATGCCATGGTTAATTTTAAAAAGTTATAATTTTATGATTCCCAACTTTCAAGAGCCGGCTCCTTTGCAGACCTCAGATCTGAACTCTTTCCTGCTTTAAGACTACTTTTCTCTTATAAGAAGCTAAAGTGTAATTTAACAAACAAACAAACAAAAATCCCACTTGGGCCAAACAAACAGCTAAGGAAATGGAAGCCTCTCTCCACCTCCACCATTATAGTTTACACCATTATAGACTGCCTGAAAGACTCCTAACTGATCCATACTCTATCAGCATATAAGCACTGCACTTCCTTTTAAACTAAGAATCTAGACGAAAACCCTCGCTCGTTTGCTTCTCCCTTCCATGCACTCACTCTCTAAATGTCTATTTACACACGAGTCTCTAATGATGCCTCACACTGCTTAGCAAGCAGCTTTCCTGCTTCTATAGTGAACAGATGGCTCAAGGCATCAATTATTTTCATTTTAACCAATTTACAAGAACTAGAGGCAACAGAAACAGACTGAACCATGAGTTCTAGACATGGAAATTCTGTAGAGTAGCTAATGAAGTTCTCACAAGAGGCAAAGTAAAACAAGTGCATGAGACTTAGACAGGAACACATACACACACACACACACACACACACACACACACCACCACCACCACCACTACCACCACCATGTGTAAAGCTTGACTCCAGAGTTGAATAAATATTTCAGATAGACAAGAACTTTAAACTGATTAAATGTTTGGAGATGTAATATGCATTAGCTTAAGAAACTTCAGCTGTGATGATGGATTGTAGCTGTTTTTAGAGACGGCTCGGTTGGAAACACACTTGTTGCATGTGGACCTGTGTTTGGATCCCCATACCTACATAAAAGCCAGGTGTGGTGACACACATCTGCAACGCCATCGCTAAGGAAGCAAAGACAAAGTTCACTGGTCAACCAGTCTAGACAAAACTGGTGAGTTATGGGATGACCTTGTGTCTAGAACTTAGATGGAGAAAGACCGAGGAAGATGCCAGACATTGACCTTTGGCCTCCACATGCATGCCAGCTGGGCAGGGGTAGGGGTGGGAGATGTCTTGGTTTCTTAAGACATGTACTCTACGATACAAAAATATTTCCAGAAGATATGACTTGATATCCAGAATTTATGAAGAGCTATTGACAGTAGAGATGAAAGTTAGTATCAAAGCTGTGCATACAAGGAAAGTTTGCAAACTACTTATACTAATTTTTCTGTTTGGGTATGTGTTGTGGAAAAAAGTTGGCATCTTTCTTCTTTGCAATATATTTGAAATACATTTTTATACTTGAAACATGCGATGCAATGGGAAGGGGGAAGTCTGAGGGAGAGACGTGAGGAAACAGGAAGGGTCTCTGTACCATGTCATCCACTCAGGAGGCTTTTAAATTCTGTTTCCACTTTAATTATCATGAAGAATACCCTGCCACAACTTCTGTGACTTTCACACACACACACACACACACACACACACACACACACACACACGCAAAGTAAGTGAATGCAAAAATAAGTAAAAAGGAAAGCTGGAAATGTTCCAAATAAGCAAAGCATGAGATTCCTCAGAGTGGAAACAATGACCCTTCCACTTGGGAAAAGCCCTTCTGCACAAGGTCATCTGTTTATTTCAGAAGCCAAAGAAACAAGTCTGATAGAGTAGAACAAGACTTTTGTAAGACAAAGGGAAATATGAGCAACGGGAAGAACGTAAGCCAGCACTCTTGAGGTCCTCAGCCAACATCAAACACATTCTCCTTGCAGAGAGAAGGGTGATTTCAGGTGTTACTTCCCCAGTTCATGGTAGAGCCCATAAATTATTATATGTACCATTCCTAAAACGTACTTGTTTTCTTGTCTCTGCTACGCTTGCTTAGGAATCAGAATCTGAAAGTTATCTTTTTAAAAAGCCACTGTAGGGCCAGGGAGATGGCTCCGTGGGTTAAAGCCTTCGCCATCAAGCCTAACAGAGTTTGGTCCCTGGGAGCTACCTGATGCAAGTGGACTCCTTCCTATGAGTTGTTCTCTAAGCTCACAATATGTGCCATGGCACACACACACACGTGCCACCACACATGCACACTGACACAAGTGATAGATCATCCATAGTCAATACCCCCCACTTGGTTATTATAACTCTGACCCCAAGCTCTTCCATGGGGATGGAGTGCTGGAAAGGCGCACACTCAGGAAGGAAACAGCAGCGCCAGATGTGCTCTGCTGTGTGGGGCAGAGTCAACTAGTGAACTCTCAAGAGCTTGGGTTAGCTGTAAACTAGCCAGCTCTCTAGATCACTTCTGAGCCTCTAGAACAGATGCTAGAGAGAGCACTCGAGACTGCTCCCCTGTCCAGCTTTATTCCAAAGACCCGTAGTATTAAGCACTTGTGACCAGGCAGTGTCTGTAACCCTTTCTTACAAATGATAGGTTAAAGGGTACACAGAAGCCTCCCAGGGAAACATCTTGGGGGAAAGATCATTTCCAGGTACTTACAGGTTTTTCAGTTAAATAACATAAAGCGCCACACTTATTAGAAGCACTAAGTCCAGCATATCACAAATATGCACTACACCACCCACAAAAAACAAAACAAAAAAAAAAACTTCCTCATACATTCAAAATTCTAAATAAAAAATGAATGCAAACTCTTAAAGTTAACATTTAGATAGACAGACAGATGGCATGACACATAATGAGCAATGAGACTCACACTTCCCAAACCCAAGTTCTTCTGGTCTTCTCACATTTTCATGTTAGGACTTCCTGGGGTGACCATGACAGTCCTGGAGCTGGGGCCCTAAGATGTTGTGAACCAGTCTCCTCATGCATCTCCTTCTTAAATCAGCCTAATGGCTGGCTGGAAGAACAGACGCAGTAGACCCCAAGGAGGGGTGCAGATGACCTCAGAAGTCCACCTAGGCCCTGAGAAGGAATTATGGTTGACTTCTCTTTAATTTTGTGTGTGGTTTGTGGGTAGCATCAATATACTCATTCATGTGGGTGTGTGCACCTGTAGATGGGGGGGGGGGGGGTTAGCCAGAGGTCAGTGCCACGTGACCTTCTACACCCCTCTCTGCCTCATTTTTTGGAGGCCAAGTCTCTCAGTAAATATGGAGTGCACTCGAAGATTCACTGCCTCCCCAGCTATGACTACAGGCTGACACTGTGTGTGTCTCTTTAGGTGGGTGTCAGGTATTCAAACTTGCCATCATCTGAGCCATCTCCCAAGTGCTGGCTAACTGCTTAATGGAAGCCATGCCCCCTCACACATTATGTTTGCATTAGCTGACCAAAAAAGGATCTTGAGTCAGTTAATTAAAGTGCGACAACATTTTCACTTTGAACTCTGAAAGGCAAGTTTGGGAAGTGCCAAAACCCAAGTTTTAGAGAGATGTTTGAAAGACATTCTTGTCTGGCAGGAGGTGGGGGGTTGGGGGAAGTGTAGCAAGCCAGTGCTCTTCTATGCTGTTCTGGGACATGCTGTCGGTTTTTTTAAAGGCTAAAGCTGCTTTTAAAGCAGGCTGGCCTTTGGCTTTCCCAGTCCCCAAAGCCTTGTCTTCCTTATCCAGAGATAATGTAACTGACCTACAAACCCAGGCCACAGGCTTCAAAGCTGTTTACTCACTGGCGCTGGTGGGCTTACCCTGGCTAGCACCAGTGTCTCACAGGGTCCCCTGTTGTGACCAAGGACATATCCTTAAAATGTGGCTGGCTTCCCAGGCTGTGGTCATGGAAGAATGGAGAAATGACCCCAATGGGTCTAATCCACTGACCTTTTCCTTGGCTTTAACCAACTGCCCAAATAAATAAAATCAGCAGGGGCAGCTCCATTTCCCAAAAGAAGTCCAATTTATCCCTAAACACGTAAGCTTGCTTCAATGTTTAAAGCCCTTGGACCAGCCGAAATCTTCCCACTCATTCTCCACAAGGGCAATTTTATTCTTAAGGAGATAGCTGGCTACATCTGAAGACTTTGGGGTTGTGCTGCAACAAAGGAGGGGCACCATGAGCATGTATACAGGCATGGATACAGGTTGGGGTGTGGCTGCCATGAGCATGGATACATGCATGGATACAGGTTGGGGTGCGGCTGCCATGACCATGTATGCACACATGGATACAGGTTGGAGTGTGGCTGAACACTGCACTAGGGAGACCTCCCTCACAGCAGTATTATTCAGGCCAGATTTCAACCATGCTTAGGTTGAGAAACAAGGGATCAGAGAAGAAGAAAGGACCATTTGCCAGAGGACTACAGGTTCATAAACCTTTAGTTTCAGTTAAGAATGATATTCCTGAGCCAGTGAGATGGTTCAGCAGATAAGAGCTACCTGCCACTAAGACTGATCACCTGAGTTCAGAACTCACATGATGGAAGAGGACTGACTCTAGCTAAAGGAGTCCTCTGACCTCCACAGGTACACATGCACATCCTGGAATTTGCATTTGCATTCAAATTGATTCCCTCCCTCTCCCTAGTTAGCATCAGCTGTCAAGTTGACCCAGCCCAGAGTTATAGAGGGAGTCTCCATTAGGGGGTGGCCTCAATCCGAATGGCCTGCGAGCATGTCTGTGGGGGCATTGATTGATAATTGATGTAGGAGGACCAGTCAGATAGTTCTAGGTTAGGTAAGAAAGCTGACTGAGCTACAGCAAGAGAGAGAGAAAACCAGTAAGCAGCATTCCTGCATGATTTCTGTTCCAGTTCCTGCCTGTCCTCTCTCAAAGACAGGCTATGACATGGTATTTCTTATAAGGTGAAATAGATCCTTCTTTCCCAAGTTGTTTTGGTCATGGTGTTTAACACAGCAATGGACAGCAAACTAGAACACACACAAACACACACACACACACACACACACACACACACACACACACACGATAAATAATGTAAAAATATTTTTATAGAATTACACATTTAATGTTACCAGGGCCAAGGAAGTAAAGAGATAACACTGTGAAGTAAATGGCCAAGCATGTGGCACAAGGGCAGGGTGAGATCTGTGGTACTTGGAGAAAAACCGCTCACGCACACCCGCCAGTGTTTAAGAGCAGTGCTGGGTCGGAGATGTAACTTGGTTAAAGTGCTTGCCCAGCATGCTCA
Source organism: Mastomys coucha (assembly GCF_008632895.1). Taxonomy (NCBI): domain Eukaryota; kingdom Metazoa; phylum Chordata; class Mammalia; order Rodentia; family Muridae; genus Mastomys; species Mastomys coucha. The sequence goes on along the minus strand of NW_022196912.1, from coordinate 86,789,327 downwards.
AAGCCTTGGGTTTGATCCCAGCACCATGTAAAGCAGGCATGGTAGTAATCCCACATTTCTGAGGGTGAGGACAGATGATTAGAAGTTCAAGGGCATACTTGTCTATATAGGCATTTTTCAGACCTGCTTAGGACACAGGGACCAACCCCATGAAACTACTACTGGCTAAAAAAATCACAGGCAATAGTAGCCTGTGAAGCATTGCTGGTGTTACTCTAGCTTAAAGAGACTACCAATTTAAATTGAATGGAATATCACCAAAAGATAATGCCTAGTTTCATCTCTTATATCCTCAGGAACTTCCTTCCTATGGTCAGGTGTTTGGCAATAGACCCAGAGGATAGGGTCTGCCCAGAAATAAAAAGGATCTCAGGTCCATGTCCCAGAGCAGAAATCAGGATAGGAAACTGGACAGGCAAATCCAACAGATGTTATTAAACCTATGTGCACAGTGGCTCTTACACACAAATTACTGAGACAGCTAAATAAATTAGGTCATTACTGTTCTAATGATACTCTAACTCCTAACAGTGTGTAGTTTTCACCCAAAAGAATTCCATGTGAACACGCTGTCATACAAATGAGGAAAAAGAGGCCCAAGAAAGGTAAAAGGCATCAGTGGGACCACCCAAATCAGAACACCACACCAGTTGGCATTTCTTTTCCCTGTGTGGGACTGCAAAGCACAAGCAGGTAAAAAAGATTCCATCCGGAGTATCAAACATTCAGAGTTGGATTCCTGCCAAAGAGGAGTCATATACAGAGGTTAACTTTAAACCTACTGTGACTACTCACTTCCTCTGGCCCCTAAAGATATGTCCCTGAGTACGTGCGTTGTGTACTCTCTGTTGGAAGCCCTGGTATGCCTGTCCCTGAGTGTGTGCATGCTCTGTAAAAGCAGCATATCCCTGAGAATGTACTCTCTGTTAGAGGAATTCCTGGCCCAAGAAGACTGTAAACAAAGACAATCCAGAGGGAAACCAGTGATAAGATAAATGAAATCCAGTAACTCCTGGTCCTCCCTCCACCTACTTCCCTCATCTTGTTCCATCAGAAAAACAACCTGAGCCCTAGTGGGAGAACTGCCGGGTGAGTCGTGCTCTCAGAGAGCGCTCTCCTTGTTCTGGGCTCTGGAGAATGCCACATCGTAAGGCCAAGGATTGTGGCTCCCCTGATACTGAACCAGGCCATGTGAAAACAGCCCCATGTTCCTGAGAACAGGGCTAGCAAATTACAACCCAGAGGAAGATGGATGGATGGATGGATGGATGGATGGATGGATGGATGGATGGATGGATGGATGGGTATGTACAGATTAGACACATAGGTAGCTTGATTTTAATTTTTAATCAGTCCCTGACAGATGTCACAGGCAAAGCAGTTCTGGAGTTCTACAGTTATGTTGCCCACACAGAGTCTGAAGCCTCAACTGGGTCACAGTTTTTTTAGTTCAATCTAGTCTCTACTCTTGATCTCAAAAATACAAACACAGGGCTGGAGAGATGGCTCAGCCTTAAGAAGACTTGCTGCTCTTGCAGCGGACCTAAGTTTGATTCCCAGGACCCATGAGATGGCTCCCAACCATCAGTAACTCCAGTTCCAGGGGATCTGATACGCTCTGGACTCCTGGGGCATCTGCAAACAAATAGTGCACACAAACTCGTGCAGGTACACATAGACAAATTAATTGAGCCTTGATTAAAAATACAAAAGGATAAAAGCAGGCTTGTCTGTTTAACCTTCAAAGAACACCCTACAGTCAGCCTCAGTCACTGGCTTCGATTTCAAGCATTTATTTATTCTTCGTCCTTCCTGACTTTTGGCTCACATTACCACTGAGCGCTAAGCACTGGGGGAGCACTCCGGTACAAACAGACTGCCACATACAAACAGGAATGGAGGAGTAAAACAGACATGCTAGTTGAGATTTTGCCACCATCATCCTGAATTAAATAAAAGCCATTAATACTGGATTAGCTACAGCTGTTAATCTACTGTCTTGTTTTCTTAAAGTCTAAAGAGCTGTTTCTGTTCATTCAGGTTACAGTATTCTCTGCTTCCACCTTTGCCTGCCCTCCAGGGATGGAACTCAAGTCTTCCAGCTTTTCAGGCAAGCACTTTTGCCCCCTGAGCCATCTCACTAGTCCAGTCTTTTTAAAAATATCCCTTCCAATAGTTTGCAGTAAGTTCACAGATTTCAGGAGGACCCTTCTTGTTACAACGCTGCAGATTCCAGCTTAACTTGTGCCCAACATTTCACTGCTTAGTTTTGTCAAACTGCTCCAAAGCAAATATCTATGCTCAGGCACATGAGAACAGTCAGGCTAGTCCGGTAAATGCCACCAACTCCTTCTCTCAGGTACAAATCTGCAGGAACTTTATGGGACAACAGGGTGTGAGAGACAACTTCTATGGACCCAGGGAGTTCAGCAGGGAAGGCAGAGCCCAGAAGCAACCCCCAAACACTTACTGCTAATACCTGCCATTCCCCAGGAAAGGAAACACACAAGAATGCAGCCTTTGGCAAACTTGTTATTGAGCTGTCTCTAGTTCTGACCCAATTTTCGCAAAAGGACAACTAACACAATCCCTTGGCAAACTCTTGCCTCTAGCAGGGTCTGAAGAAACTAAACTGTCATCTTATAACAAGACACTTTCCTTTGCCCCTGGCAGTGATGGTTGTACTCTGAATAGCTGTGATCCATTATCTAGTTTTAGTCTGCTTTGCAGCCAAAAGTATGCGTGTGTGTGCACACGCACACACAGAGAAAGACACCATGGTGAGTTGTTACAGGTACATGACTCAAAAATAAGGTGATCTAACCATAATCTAGAACTGTTCTGTAGATCTCTAACAACAAAAGCCTCGCCAATACCTAAGACTATAAAGGCCCATCTCTAAAAAATGAAAAGTAACCAGATGTTTGAGCAACAAAGCTCAAAGCTAAGACCTGGGCTATCTACTTTTGGAAGTCTAGACTCAAAGCACCCAGGAGACAGGCAATGTTTGCCAATTGCATCACAGGTATTTTCTTCTGAAGTGAAAAGGACAAAGAGCAGTTTAACAGGTGACCCGAACTGTGTGCCTGGCAGGAACAGAAGGAACATCAACTCCAACCTGGTGCAATTTACAGAAGAAATGAGCTCCTGGTTCTTGCTAAAGGTGAATGGTATACTTAGGAAATGTAGCCAGATGGATGGGCTGGGAGAGAAAGCTCCCCAAGTCTCTGTATACCGAAGAGGTATTATGTCTCAGTAGCCTAATGGCAAACAGGCTTGTGTTTGCATTTTCCCTTCCTGGCAATCTCTGTTATTACAGTGCAGCTTGCCCATTATTCCCCTAAATTACCAAGTTTATGCTTCAGTCAATTGTCTACTTCAAATATTGTCAATGTTGCACAATATTGAGTTCTATGCCAAAAGAGGACGTCAGGAAGTCACACCGACTACACTGGAAAAGAAACTTACTTCCCTAGTTTACCACATTTAATTCACAATGGTAGCTATGGTTTAAGAATTACAGCTGTTTACTTGGCTCCAAATTTGCTACAATATAATGAGTCTCTCTTTTGAGGCAGGGAGAAGGGAAAAGGGTTGTTTTAATGCCTAAGGATATTCAATATCAGATTGCATGTTTAACTACTTCTAAAGTTTTCATTATTTTTTTTTTCAAAAGAGCTTTCACAGTTTACCTTAAAAGGGAGGGAAACTGGGATGCTAGGCCCCTCTTAGACTCTTAGCTGTTAAAGTAGGCGTCTGTTGCCCTTTACTAGGTGAGAAGCCTGTACCCACCCAGATGATGGATTCAATCCAGTGAAAAATCATAGGGTCTGAAACTGGACAATCTCCAAAATTTAAATATAGGATATAAAAATATTTCCTTTTTTCAGATACTCTCTCTATATGAAATATATGTTTATGAAATATAGCAAAAAGGAAATTCAAAAGCTTTTTCATTCAAGTGCTGCTACACATGGGATAGCTCTGTTGATAGAGTACCTCTGTAGTATGCACAAAGCCCTTATTTCACACCTGTGAACCAGGCATAGCAGCACAAGTCTATAATCAAAGCACTTGGGAGACAGAGGCAAGAGAATCAAAAGTTCAAACCTGTCCTCTACTGTACTTAAGGCTGGCCTGGGATACATGAGAACCTGTCTCAACTGAGGGTAGGGGGTGAGGTGGTGGGGACAGGACCCTTGCTGTACTAAGATTCAACACTAGGAAGCAAGCTCCCTTGGAGATGCTCTGTTCTCTGCTCCTGGGACAGCTGGTAGGGTACCAAAAAATAAAAGATGAACACCACCTTTCTCTGCTGTGGGCAGAATATAGGTCACTGAGATCAACTGGCATCTCACCTTTAACTGTCCTCCTTTCTACAGGGATACTAAGGAGGTGAGGACATGGTCTCTACCAGCAACCTAGGCCACAAAATACATAAAGGACAATCCACTCGATAAATAACTTCGAAATCTATAACTCCACCTCAGCCTGGTCTGCCAACAAGACTTACGCACAAGCCACAAGCAGAAACAAATGAACACTGAAACAGAGCCTATGCAACCCCTTCAGCTCCTAAAAAAAAAAAAGGACAGACATTTGTTTTGAGTATTTAGCTTCAAAATTAACTAGGACGATTTCTTCCATTACTGAGTTAACACCAGAACAAGTGACAGTAATTCACAATCCTTATCTGGAGGGGGGTCTGGGGGCACTTTCATTTCAACTGGAGTGCCCAGTAGAGAAAACAAGTTTGGCAACCTCAGTTGGCAACGTTTTGTTTTGGTTTTTTCCTGAACTATTAGAATATAGACTTAAGACCTAGATACAAGAATACAGGATGCTAGGGAAGACCGGTCCCCCACTGACAAGCTCTGTGGGTCATTTTCTGAACCAAACACCTGAAGCTCTCAGTGGTCCTGAGCTTTGTGGGAAATGCTGATTCCCTCCAATCCAGCTGTCCCTTTGAAGTGTTTTCACAGAAGAAGCTAAGATGCTCAAGCCAAAGCCACACTCTAAATATTTACAAAATGAAACTGTTTCAGTCTTAACTGAGTTTTGTTTTTTAAACACCTTATTTGTTCTGGGAAGCCTATTACTAACACTAGAAGCAGCGTTTTCAACAAAGTAGCTCTATGCACAAGCACATTCTCAACACTCAGAGCTATCCACCAAGGAGGGAAAGCCAGGATTCAAATTCCACTCAAGGATGTAACCTACAATGACCCTTCTCTATCACCCTTCTCAAGATGGTTCCAGTTTTCCAGACCCACAGGACATGACCACCGCATACCAACTTTACCAACACCAGACAAATGTCCTCTCCTAGGGTTGGCCTGGAACAGCAGATCCTGTTTATAGAATCACTCTGCCCCAGATGACAGACTGCTGTCTCCCAGCAACTCCAGGAGCCACTAGTGGATTGATAAAAGTGTCTAACTATCTTTGCCTTTGTCTTTCTCCTTAGTTTCCTGCCATCTGCCTTCTGGGAAAATTATCTGGGCCAAGGAGAGTACTACTAATAAAAGTATCTCATTAAGTGCACTAAGAAACTATAACAAGAAAAACCATAACCTATGTATGTGAATCAATTCCAAAAGTAATTATAAAATAACCATATATATGTGTGTGTGTGTGTGTGTGTGTGTGTGTGTATAATTTTTATACTCATGGAAAAAATTGTAGCAAGGTGTATTGACCAAAAAAGTGGGGAGGGGACTATTACAACAAATTACATGACTGTCAGGAGAAAGAATACAAACCTTGGATTTCCGACCCTCCTTAATACCCATTTAACAAATGCTTATTAAAAGACCTGTTCCAAATTCTGGGAAGGTTGAGAAGACAAAGACCCTGCCTTCAAAGAGCTTAGCACCAAGAAGCATAGACAAATAAGATAATAAATGAAGGACATTTGCTGTTCTTATAAATCCTAGAACAAAAATAAATAAATAAGAGAGTGATAACTTCTGCTAGCGCTGCCTCAGAGTGATGTAACTACGTACTTAAGACGGTGAGCATTATCCACTTGGCACAACAACCCAAGTGTTAACCTGCACATGAATGCACTTGCATAGACACTCCTATATACACCACCCCCATTTCTGAGAGATACCACACTTGGAACAGAATGCAAACTGGAGATGAAAAACAAACATCTTAATATAATGTAAATGCCTTTTGTTCAATTAAGTCACAAAGAAACTACATTCATCGAGAGTCTGCAAACCACAGAATCTAAACAACTAATTGTGACTAAAACCTAAAAGTCCAGATGCTGGGATAATAGGAGTATCAAGTGTACTATAAATTTTAACATACTACTATAGCTGTCCTGTCCGCTTTGTAACAGTAACCCCAAGGATCTTAATTTGGGGGCCAGCCACACAAATCGAATGCTACAATGTCAGAGCTGGGTTTAAGCCTTGTGTTATTTGGAGGAGGGGGTCGTTTTCCAGGTCACAAAACTTTAAACCTAAAGCCAACATTAGGAATTCTCTGAACTCCCCTGACTACATTACCAATGAAATGACAGGTACCCCCAGGGCTAACTGTTAGTCCACAGCAGAACAGCACATAAAGTGCTGGCACAGGACCTAGGGCTCCTGTTTTCAGCCTCCAGAGCTTCACTTTAGGGATCTTCGGCTGGAGTTTAGATTTTATAAAAATAAATGCGATCTGTGTTCTCCATACCTCAACTTCAATTATTAATTGCTCTGTCATTTATAGGTAATGGCACTTCAGGTAATTGCTGACCCGGGAGCTGTGTAGGCCTGGGAGGAGTGACCTTGTTAAGTAAATTGCCTCCAGCACTATTAACTATGATAATGATAGAAAGATACAGTTCACTTGTTGGAGGAAAAACATCTTCCAATTTTAGTTTACCTTAGAACAAAAGCCCCAGACAATTCGTTTTGAGATGATGTATAGGCACGTGGGAGGGGAAAGTGTCCAAAAATACGGTATCCAAGCTATGTAGGAAAGAATATGGGGAGTCCCAGAGCTGCCAAGAGGGTGAGGAAGAGGGAGCAGCTGGACCCAGGGCAAACATTTCACCACACCCCCCCCGACCACACCCTCCCAGCTGCCCGCAGAGCCACAACGAATTGAAACAGCAGTGCGAGCTGTTAAGATTCCAAAGGCAGAAGTCGCCATGGCAACCGGATTCGTCTTGCAGGCAAACTATGCTTCAATTCACTAGGTCCGGCTCAAATCTCAAGAAACTACCAATTCAATGGGGGCAAAACGGTCACGGGCAGCATTTGCTCTGGATGCTCTTCCAACATTGACGGTGGGGGAGAGGGACTGAAAGCAGGAATCTATTTCTGAGCACAGTAAAACATTTTATGGGGAGGGGACAGAACGTCCCAAACCTTGATTGTAAGCAACGTGCAAAAGACCGTAGAAGGGTTTGATGAATGTGAGTAAACGAACGAATGGAGCTGACGCAGAAAGGGAAAAGAAAAGCCAGAAGACTTTAGAGTTGTCCGGCCCGGGGCTCGGCCGGGTCGGGCCTTGTCTCGCTCGCCTCGCCTCGCTCTCCTCTCCAGTCAGAAGACAAGCCAATTACAAACAGCCGGTTTAGGGCACCAGTTAGATAAACCCGATTATCCAGCCCTCCTGCCCCTACAGCGAACCTTATCATTAGGTTATCCACCACCCCATCACCACCATGGTTCTAAGGAGAGTGTTTAGCCCACGCCCAGGTGCCCTTTGCAGGGCTCGATTCGGCAGAGCCAAGTCTGAGATGTGCCCCTCGAAGCAGGACGCAGGGAAGCCTGTCCATTCCCCCTCCGCCCCCCGGAGACGCAGCCTGCCCGCGCCGCAGCCAGCCGCCGGCTCGCAGCCTCCGCAATGCCAGGTTTCCTCCTTCTCTCCGCACACAGTAAGCTCGGAGACTGCCTGGCTTACAGTCAGCTCCTCCGTTTTGAGTATGACCTGACCCGAAGGTGATAGGGATGGTAGTGGGGAATCGCGGCCACCGCCGTGCCCACGAATCTTACAGAGCCAGCGGCCCAGGAGCGCCGCCCGCTGCAGCAGCTCCCTCAGCCCTGGCCCCGGGAATCCTGTGGCCGGGAAGAGAGATGTACCCGGCCGGCTCCACTGCCACCGAGCGCTTCGGAAAGAAAGAAGGGAGGGACCCCATCCTCGGGGACGCCTTCCTTCAGGCTCGCCTCGCTTCGTGCCGCGCTGCAGCCATTTTCCAAAGCCTAGATTGGCAGCCCGTAGCTGTCTCGGTCCTGTTCCCACCCAGACCCAACCTGAAGGACGAGTTTAATATTTACCTACTGGCCCGGGAGCTCCGGGAAGCAGCAGGAGGGCGCGCCGCGACAGCGCGAGGAACCAGCACGCCCACCCCGAGCCACGGTGTGATGCCGCTAATGAATGAGTGCGGCGGGCGAACCGAGGCGTCCCCTCACCTGAGCAGCCGCTGCATGCTGGAAAGGCCGCTCTGCCTTCCCGGTACAATGGGATCCGGTTAAACAGTTCCCTTCACAGCCGCTCGTAGGTTACCAACTCGCAGGTGACATCACCCTCGCCTCCTCTGATAGGATACAAGGTGGCACCCACTGCGCATGGACGCTCTGACTGGCCTTCAGGATTCTGGAAGTTGTAGTCCGGATCCTACAGAATGAGCCGGAAACAGCCTCTCTATCCTCGAGCTTAGGAACTACATTTACCGAGATGCCTCTCTGTCCTTCTGTGCCAGCCTCCTCCCCGCCCCCAGACCCGCCCCCTCCCCGCCCTCCAGTCTAGCAGAACCAGTGGTGGTCATTGAGAAGTCCAGGGGTATTCTGTTTGGGCAAGAGGGTGAGGCTCCCAGCGACCGTGCCCTTTGACTTGACCTCTGATCCTGCCAGCGGGTAGGCTGCGGCAGGGGCATCCTGAACTCGGCGCTTCTCGGCCACCAGGCACTTCTGTTCGGTTGGGCTCTTCTGCCCCCATCTGGGAAGGGTCCATAAAAGCCTTTCTCTTCCTTCCCTGCTCAAAACCACTAATTCATAGGACTCCAGGGGTTCTGGATTGAATACCAAGCCAGTATTTCCCCATGTCCCCAAGAATCAAACTACGCCAGCCGAGAAAAAGAGGAATTTCCTTGCACACATTTTGGGTCAGTTCATCTTTCTCCTCTCTTTCCTTTTTTCCCTTTGAAACCAAGACCGAGTGGCCAAGAAGAAAGCTGGGAACAGCTTAATTGGCTGACCTGAGAAAAACCGGCGGCTGTCACTAATGAAAATGCAGTGTAATAGAAGACAGAGACAGTCACCACAACCCTGCGTCCCCGCAAACCTGCTGCTGTGGAGATAATACTATCGAACAGCCATGCTTTTGTTCATCCCTGAAGGGACTTCCCGCTCTGGTGGCTCTCAATTCTCCGAAGATAACATGCATATCTAAAAGTTTTCGTTAATTGCACATATATAAAATTTAAAAACCTGAAACGCTCCCTCCACCCTGGTTCCCCACACATTTCCTTTCAAAAATTTAAAAATTTTACGACCTTAAAGCAAACAGTACCCTTCAAGGATTGCCCCCGATCTTCAAACACTTCTAGGTGTATTCAAGTGTTAGCAAAGGGTGTGTAGTGGAATTCTGACCCTTCTGGAAGATTTTGGGGTTTTTTGTTGTTGTTGTTGTTGTTGTTGTTGTTGTTGGTTTGGTTTGGTTTGGTTTGGTTTGGTTTGGTTTATCGAGACAGGGTTTCTCTGTATAGCCTGGTTGTCCTGGAACTCACTCTGTAGAACAGGCTGGCCTCAAACTCAGAAATCCTCCTGCCTCTGCCTCCCAAGTGCTGGGATTAAAGGCATGTGCCACCAGTGCCCGGCCAAGATTTTGTTTTGTTTAAAGATTTATTTATTTATTATATATAAGTACACTGTAGCTGTCTTCAGACACACCAGAAGAGGGCATCAGATCTCATTATAGATGGTTGTGAGCCACCATATGGTTGCTGAGATCTGAACTCAGGACCTCTGGAAGAGCAGTCAGTGCTCTTAACCACTGAGCCATCTCTCCAGCCCCAAGATTTTGGCTTTAATACATAAAAGTTTTTGGTGTTATGATTTCATTCAATAACACCAAAGGTGAGAAACTTAAATAGAGGGAACAAATCTCCAAGTGTCTTTTTTACAGGGGGGGGGAAACGTATTTATTCCACTCTCAATGGCACTGCTGTGATCAGCTCACATGCCCTCTTCCACCAGCAAAATTCCTTCTCAGGAAATGAAGACTGACAATTAAAATTTCCAACAACTCTTTACCTAATTGCTGGTGGAATATCACATCACTACTTATCTTCCCTTTTCCGCTTCAAACACTAGGGCTCAAGTGAAGTATACTCTTGGAACTAGAGAAGTATCTCAGAGGAGAGGGAAAATGCTGGGATTTTTGTGAAAGAGGAAATTCCTGCTAGATTCTGAGCTTCTTTTGACAAGCCTGTTACATGCAGAGCAGAACAGTTTGTCTGCACAGAAGCAGGATAACTTTGTTGCTCTTCTGATCTATTCTGTTTCAAATATTATCTTAAGTGGAACCTAGACAACACAAATGTTCCTTTGGCCATCAGAACAAGGGTAAAAGCAGTGATGCTCTAGCTAATGGGTAGGCTTCATGTATTGCACAATTGGCTGTGGGAAAATATTCCAAAAGAAACCCAACCTGGCAAGTATTCTAAAGGCTCCTCCAATCTTATAACTGTGTAAAGCTTTTAGATGGAAATATAATCAGTGAGCTTGAATTTTACTGAGTCAATAAATTGAACTCGGAGCCTTTCTATCAGGCAAGGTTTATCCTTATAGATGAAAGCATGTTGTTAAGGCACTCAGAGAAATAATTTTATAGAAGAAATACCCTCTCAGCAAGCTCTCTTAGTTCTCTGCAATAAAGAAAAGGAATAAACTCTTGCTCAAAGAAAAAGAATCCATTCTTTATAACAGTATTGCCAGGGTGTGTTACATACCTCCACACATAAAGGACAGCATGCAAAACAGACTACAAACAGGGGATTTGTGTGTGTGAGTGTGTGTGTATATGTGTGTATGTGTGTGTGTGAGAGAGAGAGAGTGTGTGTGTGTGTGTGTGAGAAAGAGAGAGAGAGAGAGAGAGAGAGAAAGAGAGAGAGAGAGAGCTTTCTATCAACCAACTCTAAATGTAGATAATAGAAGACTAGGTGTTTGAAAACGGTTTTCTGTTTCAGTAGTGATGAATTTAAACTGATCCCTGCACATTGTTGCACCGGTAACCAAGGGAAACAAGATGGCTCTTTGGCATCAGAAATGCTATCTGTAGACCTGTAGACCTGAAATCAGTGGAAGTTTAAACACTTTCACAATGGCACAGAGTAACTCATATTCACACACACACACACACACACACACATTTTTACACGCTCATCGTATATGTCTGTATTCAATTCTTTTTATGCAACTCAGTCTCAGAAACCATGAAAAGCATTCATTCTTTCTAGCTTGACTTATATATTCCAAGCCAGAAAAGTTTCTTTACTTTTTTTCCTTTTATTTTTAAACAACTGATCCTGTCCTGGAATTACCTTACAGAAGACCCTGCCTCACCCAGCCATCATGGACTATGAGTTAGAAACACCTGGAACCATTGAGCATACACTATCTCTATGGAGAGGGTGGGAGACAAAGGCATTGTGGAGCACGTTGCTGATATTTCAAATAGCATCGCCTGTCTCTGGTTACAGGTTTTACTTCAGGGAGGAAATAAGACACCAAGAGAGAAAAATGAACACTTATCACCTTACAGGTGTTGTCACATAACAGCTTGGTACTTCGCAGCAGTTAAGGATGTAAGTTGAGCCTGGCCTTGGGATTGAGCTATAACTGTGGTTAGACCTGCAACATGGCTTATGCGTGTTAAATATTATTCTGTCTGAACCTCAGTTTCCTTACTTGTAAGAACATGTCATGCTTTTGTGTATTAGATAAGGCAAGCAGAAATGCTTTTTTTTAAAAAAAAAAAAAGCCGAATTGAGGCTTAATAAAGATGTCTTAAGGTCCACTTAAGCATGAGGGTTAAGAGCAAGGCAGGCTCTCAGAAGAAAGCAGAACACCCCTGCAAGCATGGGTGTAGGCTTTGTAAAGAGCAGCAGAAAGTAAGGTTTCCCCAAATGTGCATTCAAGATCCTCAAAAGAGAGTCACCATAGGCTACTGTTTGTTCCCCACAAACTGATAACCAGGGCCTATTGCTGAGGACAACGCTGACCTATCTCACTGAGCACCGGGAGGTTGAGCTGGCATCTAACTAGAGCCTCGTTCACACCTGCTGACTGCTGTTCATAGTTCTGGGAGGTACTCAAGGTAGACACCAACACATCTTCAAAACCTTCTATGCACAGTGATGACCTGCCTGTAGGAGATGCTGGTGCAATGGTGGCATAGACATTGTAGGAGTAACCAACCACTGTCTGATTGGATTTAAGGCCCACTCCACAAGACGGAACCCATGCCTGACACTGCTCATGTGGCGGTGAACCTGAAAGAAGATAAGTCATGGACCAGATGAAAACCAAACTGATATTCTGCTAAAGGAACATAGCAATAAAATAACTCCTAATGACATTCTGTTAGACCGATAAATCAGTGTCTCACTCGAAGTTTTCAACTACAGTTGAAGGCAGCTGGAACAGAGGCCCATAACTGGACAATATGCAGAGATTGAGAGACCTTGGAACTCTCAGTCGTAAATGAGATGTCCTCACCAAACCCTTCCCCTCAGGGCTCAGAAAACTAGGGGAAAGAGGAGGCAGAAAGATTGTATGAGCCAGAAGAGATGGAGGACACCAAGGAAAGAGACAGGGTCTTCTGGGCAAAAGGACTGAAGAGCTTAGGAACTCTCAGAGACTATGGCAGCACACACAGACATGTCACAGGTCCAAACCAAATCAAGTTCCAGTGCTGAGATGAAGTGGACATGAGCTCCCATCTCTAACCGAGAAGACATCTCTAGTTGAAAATGGCTTTCAGGGGAAATTGGTTTTCTCCAACAGAGTCTCACAGGGTATATAAACTTAAGGGCAGAACCCCTGACCAGCAGTAGATGGAAATGCAAAATAAATTCAATAGTATTTTTGTATACTTTTTATCTCATAACTCTTTGTTTGGGTATTTTTTACCTTACTGATCTTCTACATATGTATTATGTTTTCTGATTTTGTGGTTTTATGGGTTTTGTGTGTTTGTGTGTCTGTCTGTCTGTCTGCAGGTCTATGTGCTTCTCATGCTTTCTCTTTGTTATTTTTTTGTTTGTTTTGTTTGCCTGTTTGTTTTCTAAAGAGAGAATTTGTAGAGTTGGAAGGGCAGAGGCATGGGAGGAGACGAGGTAGGGAAACCATGATCGGAATATATTGTATGAAAAAAATCTATTTTCAATAAAAAAAGAAGAGAGAGGTACTAGAAAAACACTTCTGAAGCTGAGAACTATAAACATGCTAATCATCTGCAATTTTCTATGCCGGACTTAATTTTGAAATAGTTACTGTAATCTCATTTAAGTCAATTCTTACTCATGACGGTACATGGTTAGAAATTGTAGTACATGTTCCCTTATGCTAATCCACCAGTAGACCAAAGGAACTTAGAAAGAAAAGAGAGACCTCCAACATGGAGCGGTGCTGTTCCTTGGTCCATTCTTAGATATGAAACTTCTTTTCCACGGATGTCAGCTGTCCTCAGTCTCCTGAGGAGCCTTTGCCAAGCTTCCCAGCGAGGAGAGGCACTTCTGAAACTGGAGGCCTGAGGAAGAGAGGTAGGAAGAACCACACTCTTAGCCTCCTCTCCACAGAAGCCCTGGGTGGTGTTTCTGTCAGGAGTGGTGGATTTCCCTCCTCAGAGTTCTGCTTCCCCCAGGTCATGCTGCCCTGGGATAACAATCCCTTCTCCCTCAGTTCCTCCAACCTAGGAATGAAGACGACTTCCTGCCACTGCTAATTTCTTGGATCCTTTTGAGGCTTTGAGGCTTCCAAGATGTTTGGTCACCAGTGTGGTCAGGTCTCTGTTCTATATTTGTCCTATTCTTTAAAAGTACAACAGTTTGAGAGTTTTAAAAAGAAATGGTAACTGATGTACTCATTGTCTTCCTTAAAGTTCCTTCAGAGACAGACAACAGAAACTTTCTATGGGCAGTTTATGCAAACAAAAGAACCTAGGTAGTGAACTTCCTCTGACGAACAGGAGCAGACTAGCTCTAGGGAAGTGTGAGGTGGGTTTTTAGACAGCTCGAGCAGCCTGCTCTCTGTGCTGACTGCCCAGTCTCAGGGCAGTTATCCCTAGCTTACTAACCAAAGCCACAGTTCTGGAGCTGCGGCTCCCTAGGACAAGAACACTGTCTTCACTTCAGAGCTCGTGAGGTACACAAGTGCCCACCCCTAGCAAGGACAGTCTGCACCCCACAAGTCCCCCAGCTGTCCCTGACACACGTGGTGGCAGTCCAGTACCTCCTCAATGGTAAGGAAGGAGATGCTGTGGTTCAGAGTGATAACTCATGACTTATCTCTGTGTGTCTGGGAGCCTTCCCGGAAGGCCCCCAGCATCGTGAACCTCACTGTGACTTCATGTGACATTACATAAAGCTGGTAAGTCTGCCAGGGTCTTTATGGTAAAATGTGGTTCCTCCTGAGGGAGAGGGACTTTGTAATATATTCTGGGCCAACAATTCAATTGAGCCTCTGCAAAGGTACTTGGGAAAGCTTCATTTCACTGAGAAATGCTGAAGGAGATAGATCAAGGGAGATGAAATCGTAGGCAAAGGCGAGACCAGTTATTGTAATACCATCAGGCACAGTAAGAGGGAAGAGAAAATAGCTTTAGCCACCCAAAGCTCTGTAGACCAGTCTCTGATCAGTCCCAGAATGTTTGGAGTCCTTCAGAACTTCCTCTTTTGTATTGTGCCTGTCATGTAGTTCTAAGTTTCTGTAGAAGATGATCTCTGTTCTTGTCTCTGGGAAAAACAATGATATTTTAGTAAATATTTGAAATAAAGGTTGCCCATGCACATAGTATTTTATATATTGTGAGGTCCATTTTATTGGGGTTTCCTAATTATGACAGTTATCAGTGTTCTCTGTAGAGAATTAGGAAATACTGCTGCTTAAGCTTAGGTGACTCATAAGCCTACCTATGAGGGAGATATATGTCTCCCTACCCCTTTTATTAAATTTAACATAATTATCCCTTGATCTTTAGGGCATTATTGATAATTTTATTCTGCATCATGCATCAACTTTTTGTCTTTTTTTTTTTTTTCAAGACAGGGATTCTCTGTGTAGCCCTGGATATCCTGGAACTCACTCTGTAGACCAGGCTGGCCTCGAACTCAGAAATCTGCCTGCCTCTGACTCCCAAGTGCTGAGATTAAAGGTGTGTGCCACCACCACCCGGCTTGTCTTTTTTTTCTTTTCTTTTTTTAAGGTAGGGTGTCATGTAGCCCAGGTAGCCTTGCACTCAGTGTATCCCCAAAGATAACCTTGAACTCCTGATCCTTTTGCTTCCACCTCCCAAATGCAGGGGTCACAGACATGTGCCGCCACACCAAGCTATGACTATATCCTCTGAAGCAGTAATACAGAGTAACAGCAAAATATTTCCATTTAAAAATTCATTGACCAAATATTCAGATATTTGCTGCATTTCTTATAGATGTTATGGTTGATGTGCCCTATTACCTTACATACAGATTTGTAGGTAAGGTTGTTCTCTCTATGAGGGAGTTGAATCATGTCCCAGAGGCAACATAGACTGAGGCAAATTATAATGTAAACGAGTGGTTGAGAGGATAGGAAGGAAGGAATATCCGGGAGAAGGAAACTCCTTGTGTTGCTTTGTTTCCTGTAGGTCCTGCTAGGTGCATTAGTCTGCTGTGGCTGGGACGCAAAGCACCATGGAATGTCACTGTCACACACAGTCAACTCCTGTCTACAAATCGGCCCTCCTGAGGGCTGTGAGGGAAGGCTGCGGTTTGCCTTTTCCACTTCCTTTATTGGTGACTGTACCCTTTGTCTCCCACTACTGTCTTCTCTGCGTGTATATCTGTCTCCATGGCCAGGCTCACTCCTTTTATAATGACTCTAGTTGTATTTGTTTACTTGAGATTGGCTACCTTTATTCTTCAAGAAAAGGTCATTCTTCCTGAGATCTGGGGCAGGATTTAACCTGCAACGCTCCAGGAACAGAAATCACAATGGTATGATCAACCACATAGACCTTAGAACCGTAAGAGCCTGTCTTATCAGGAAGTAAGACACAACCTAAAATCAGAAAACAGCCCACCTAAAACTTCTCCTAAATAGCACAGGCAGAAGATGCCCACACAGTGCCTCCGGGTGATTTGGAATCTGGAAGCTCATCATGAAGGGTTTCAAGGTGGAGGTCACCCCTTCAGGTACACAGTCCTGCCACCCCGGGTCAGGAGTCCTCAGATGAAGTTCAGCTGAGCCGCCCATGGTGAAAAGTCCCTGGCTGTACGTTTTAAACAAACCATTCCAAGTTAGCTTTCAAAACATCCCCTGCCAAGGGGGTCATACAGTTTTTCATTTTCTCTTCTCTTTAAGCATCTAGTCTCAGCGTGGGCTCTTTAACCCTAAGGTGGGCAGTCTGTGTGAGGCAGAGCTTGTCATGCCAGTTAAAGATGGGCTGAGCTTTCAGAGGAGAGAAGGAATTCTGTTTACTTTTGTTTTGGTTGTTGTAATTCTCTTTGCTGGGAATTATCCTGGCAGATACATCAGCTTTGTGCAGAAATATTACCGTGGGTAGGATTTGTGTGAGAGCCATGTTTCACAGCGGGTTACACTAGCATTTAGGCACTGGATTTGAAGATTAGGGGTGACTTCAGTCCTGTCTTACATGAGAACCCGATGATGGGGGATTTCTCATGGAAAAGCCACACTTTAATACAATATGTCACAGTATATTATCATCGTGAGAGTGTTTTCTCTTCACCAAACTGCGATGGTAACCTTTTCCCCTGGGATTGTCTATGTACTCTCCCTGGGTCTCAAGCTCCTAAAATAATATTTTGGGTTGTCAGGAGACTAGCCATCCAGAGAAAGAGGAAGGAGTGCTATTGGAATGGTTTATTCTGGCTCTGCCTGCCTACCATGACAGGTTTTCTTCTCTAGGATTTATGTTATCGTTTCAGAAAATTACACTCATTTAAATCCAAACACGGTTCAATCAAGCAAAATACAACCTCATTACCTTTCACACACATGTGAGCCGGTGATTCGGAACAGCAGGGTCACCTCCTCCTTGACTTCTGCGTGTACTTTCGCTACATCTGACGCTATGCTGCCTCTGCCAATAAGCCACCAGCACTTGACCATTGGGTAGCTTCGAGAAAAGTCAACACTAGGGTGGGAATTTCCCAAGAAAACCCAGATGGTTCAGAGATGAGCACAGGGTTTTAAGGAAAGTTTGACTGTGTCCTGGATTTGCTAGTGATTGGTTTTCTATGGCTATCATTGCAGGAAGCCTTTTTCCAAAACAGATCCCTACTAGACGTGCTGGTAAGAGGACCTCAGGGCACCTCAGTGTAACTAGAGTGCTGGTTTATCAGGGCATTGGCCCTTGAGAGCTGTTGTCAAATTTCAGGAGATTTGTAAACTGGTTGCTAAGGAACATCAAAATTTAAAAAAATTAAAGCAAATAATCAAATGCTAACTACCTGTAATTCCAGCACCCAACAAGCAGAGGCAAGAAAGTGGGAAGTTGAAGTGGGCTTGTGCTACATAGTAAGACTACATCTTAAACAGAAACCATGGAAGGGAAGTGAAATCTCTTTGGTAGAATGTATGTGTGGGCCCTGGATTAAATTTCCAGTTTCACAGAGATGATGATGATGATGATGATGATGGTGGTGGTGGTAATAGTGGTGGTGGTGATGATGATGATGATACAGGAAGAAAGCCCCGTTAGTAAAGTGTCTTGTGTTCTAGTTTGCATTGTGTTAACACACTGATAAACAATGACCAAAACAACTTGGGAAGGAAAGGGTTTATTTCCATCTGCAAGTTACAATTCCTTGTTGACAAAGCTAAGGCAGGAACGCAAGGCAGGAACCAGGAGCAGAACCCTGGAGGAGCATTTCTCTATGTTAGGCTTGCTGCCTAGCATCTGCTCAGCTATCTCAGGACTCCTGCCCAGGTATGGCTATAGGCCAGCCTAATCTGGGCATCCTCTTAACTAAGATTAACTCTTTCCCAGGTGACTCTTTCTTGTATCAAGTTAACAATAAAAACTAACCAGTATACCTCGTAAACACAAAGACTCTAGTTTAATCCTTAGGACTTAACATTTTTGTTTGTTTGTTTGTTTGTTTGTTTGTTTGAGACAAGGTTTCTCTGTGTAGCCTTGGCTGTCCTGGAACTCACTCTGTAGACCAGGCTGGCTTCGAACTCAGAAATCCACCTGCCTCTGCCTCCCAAGTGCTGGGATTAAAGGCGTGTGCCACCACCACCTGGCTGGTCTTAACATTTAAAACAGAAAATGGCATGCTTGTAACCTAGCCCTAGGGAGGTAGAACCACGCTGATTCCTGGAGCTTGCTAACCAGGCAGTCTAGACTACTTGGAGAGTTCCAGACTTGAGCGATACTGTGTCATACTACTACTACTACTACTACTACTACTACTACTACTACTACTACTACTACTACTAGCTATTATTATTATTAACCAGGTAGAAAATTCCTGAGAAACAACACCAGACTTCGTCCACTGCCCTCTTTACACACATATACACTCATGCACACCCACCTGTGCACACACACATAAACCTGAACCTATGTGAACAAAGGCTCATACATACACACAATAATAATGATGATGATGATAGTTAATGTTTCAAAAACAGACGTAATAAATACTCCAGAGTTGTCTCTTGATCATTGTTGCTACACTAAATTGTATAGTCTATGTTTTTGCAGTTTCTTCTGCATCAGACATGATGCAGATAGATTGCTGTGATAGTCTCTTCCCAACCCTATGTTCAGTGATGTCAGACTCTATCATGGTGGGGAAATCTGTAAATTCGACAAGCAGGGAATTCTCCTCAGATTCAATGTTAAGCATTCACGGCCTCTGTACCCCCAAGCTTCTAATGGAGAGTGTGAGCTTCATCTGCTATGCAGTGATCTGCATTCCTCTCTTGTGACTTCATTTTGCTGTTGATGTGTAGAAATGGAGATCCCAAGAATGTGTCACTGTGCATGACACATGGGGACAGAAGAAAGGGTGGCCTGAGATTAGGTGCTGAGAAGAACCCAGTTCCTTGTGGGGTTTAAAAGATCAGAATTTCCTCAAAGGAAAAACAAAGACTTGGTGATAAGTTAGCAGAGGCTGTTGATTTCAAACCAGGAAGAGAAGCAAGTGAGCCTGGGGTAATGCGGGTATCAGATTGAATATGGAGAGAATTCGGGAGCAGCTATAATTCACTGAGCTATGTGGCCACACAGAAGCTTAGAAAATGACGCTGCATGCTGTGCTTTAGAAATGTTTTCATTAAGCATACAGATAGTGTCTAAGATCATGAAGACTTTTATGAAATCAAATGTTTCCACATAAAGGACTGTTGTTTGTTCTGGGACAGGCTAGTTATCTTGAGTAATAAAACAATTTGACCAGAAGTTTCAGTCAATTAGAGGATGCAGTTCTGTCATCTATCTACCTGTTGATCAACCTGTCGATGTATCTATCATCCATTTTAGTTCCTACCCTAAAATTGATTTTCTCCCCCAAATCTATTTTGTGCCTATTTTGCCTGTTTGTATTAAGTCCCTTCTTTTTTTATTTGCAAAACAAACAAACAAAAACCATCAGTGTTATAAATGATAGTGAAGTTCCAAGGCCCAACTGAAAAAGCAAATATATCCCAGAGCATTGTCAGCATTGGTTCAGTGACCTTGGGAGTCTGGTTGGCAGCTTGTCTTAACTAGGGTTTCACTGCAGTGAACAGACACAACAAGGCAACTCTATAAAGACAACATTTATTTAGGGCCGGCTTACAGGTTCAGAGGTTCAGCCCATTACCATCAAGACGGAGAAGCATGGCAGCATCCAGGCAGGCATGGTGCAGGCAAAGCTGAGAGTTCTTCTACATCTTCATCTGAAGGCCCACCCCCACAGTGACACACCTACTCCAACAGGGCCACACCTTCTAATAGTGCCACTCCCTAGGCCAAGCATATTCAAATCATGACAAAGGGACAGATCTGTCCTTGAAGGAATGAAAAGGTAATAGGAGGACCTAGCCTAGGTTTGCCCTCACTGGAGACAGAGATGGTGCCTCTGGGAATCGTCAGGTGAAGTTTGCCTTCATCTCTCTCACCTGTCTTTTGGCTTATTTTATCAGGATCTGGTAGTGTCAACATGGCTGAAAGCCAAAAAAAAATGGCTACTGCCAAAAAAAAAAAAATGGCTACTTGGTCCTTGTGGTTTTGCTCCACAGTCCTGTTCCTGTCATCCTTAGAGGCCTGTAGTCAGGGAGCTGTGTTCTCCTCACTACTACTACCCCCTGTAGGTCTGTCCACATCTCACAACTACTCTACTCCAAGTTTTCAAAACAAAACAGGATCCCACTGTTAAGCCTCGGCTGGCCTGGAACTTGAGAATCTGCTCCTGCCTTAGCATCCTAAGTCCCAAGGTTGTAGAACTACCTCACCCAGCTGTTAAATTTCTAAGTGCTTTCTTGTAATGAAATGTAGTGAGGTTTTGCTGAGCATTGCAAATGAAATATTATGATTTCCCAGAATATTATACTATGGTGTTCAGCTTTTTATTGTGTTTCTTTATAGAAATTAAATAAAGCCCACAAAGCATTTTGAGGGAGAAGTGAAGGCTGTCCCACAGAGGCATGCTTTTAGAGACTTGCTTAATCCTTCAAAATGTGTTTGTGATTTTTTTTTTTCAAATTCCTCCCTTTGACCTACAGATTTTCTATAACAGGCAAAAGCTGGATTTTAGCTAATCCTTGTTTTGATAATAGCCTACTGGTGCAAGCAACCACAGAAGAAATATTTCAAAATTAAATATTATAATCTCATAAGCCTTTCAGGCTTATACTTTAAAATCTCCATATTCCCCACAAAGAGATCTTGTAGGACCTGGAAAGCTTCCGGCCACAGAGAAAGGCTTAAGACAAATTGGGTGTGTACATACAAGAGCCGGGGGGTAGGTTATAGAAGTACGCAGGCATGTTTGACCATAGGGTAAGAAGAATTCAATTTGTAATCAAATGTACAAAGAGTCATAACAGGTTCTAGCCCTGCCTAGTTCAGAACTTGTCTTACTAGGTTCGACAATACATATTCAAGAGCTGGGGACACAGCTCAGTTGGCAGAGTTCTTGTCTAGGGTGGCAGTTTGGATAGGTTTGGCCCCATAGATTTGTGTTTGAATGCTTGGCCCATGGGAGTGGCACTATTAGGAGGTGTGGCCTTATTGGAGATGGTGTGGCCTTGAGGAAGGAAGTGTGTCACTGTAGAGCCGGAGGTCTCAGAAACCTACTAGACCTGTAGGTTTTAAGGTCTCCTATACTCAAGCTCCACCCAGTGCAGAAGGAATCCAGTCTCCTCCTGGCTGTCTTCTGATCCAGATGTAGAACTCTTACCTCCTCCAGCACCAAGTCTGTCTGCCCAAAGTCACGCTTCAGGCCCTTGAGTCATGACAATGGACTGGACTTCTGAAACTGTTAGCCAGCTCCAGCTATATGTTTTCCTTTATAAAAGTTGCCGTGGTTATGGTGTCTCTTCACAGCCATAGAAACCTTAACTAAGACATTCAGCATGCATAAAGGCTGAGTTCCAACCCCAGAACTGCATAACACAGGTCTGGTGATGCAAGTCTGTCATCCTAACACTCAAGAGGAAGAGGCAGGAGAACCACAAGTTTTAAGTCATCTCTAGCTGCCTGGCAACCTTGAGGCTATGCTTGAGCTCCATAAGACCTAGTCTAAAGAAAACAAAATCTATATTCACATCTGAAATGCTTTTTTCCCAGGTTTCCCTTCACAGACCAAGGTCTTCCTGTGATGAATATTGAATATTCTATATATTCTATTTATGATTTTAATTTCATTGCTCCCCTTTCTTTAAGGACATACACTCACTTCAAGTTTTCTGCAAAGTGGAGTGTCTTTGATACTGAATTCCGTTTAGCAGTATTGATCAGTGATGGTCAGAATTCTATTGTCTTCCCTGGGTCCCCCTTTATTCTTTAGTAAATGTGCTTGTCAATTAGTGATCGTAGTCCATGTATAGATATGACACCAATGAGAACACACAGACACTGAAGAGCAGCCACCAGATGTGGCCAGCAGAAGGCAAGGGGCATTTGATGAGAAATGCTATGGATCATTTCTGAAGGAAACTAGACCTACTTGCGCCATAGTGGGAAAACGGCCATGCAGATCAGAGAATCAAATATATTCCTGACCTTGAGGGACTGAGAAACTAAGAAGATCAAAATAAGAGAAGATCTCTCATCACATCACAGGGAATTTCAACAGAGAAATCTCTTAGCCACTTTAGTGGAAGTAAGAAAGAGTAGTTTGAAAATGGAAACTGTCCTGTTTAATATAGATGGAAAGACACTGGCTTTTTTTTGCTTGCGGGCACCTGCTTACGTTTCATTCCTTAGAGCACGACTGTCAGATAGAAGCGTAAGACAAGCCAATGTCCCTGTGCTTCAAGTTTTCTGAGTAGCCACATTCAAACCCGTGCAAAGGGACTGAATGGGAAAATGGTTGGACAGCAGACACTGGGCTGAGGTTAGGAGCAAGGAGCTCTGGTACACCACAGCAGAGTGCTGACAGACAGTTATGTGCTATGAGTCACAAAAGGCCAGAGGAAAGGATGTTCACCATAAAGAAATTATATAGGGGCTGGAGAGATGGCTCAGAGGGCAAAGTATTTGTCAAACAAGACTGACAACCTGGGTTTAATCTCCAGAAGCCACCTAGAGGTGGAAGGAGAGAACGAAGTCTAAAGAATTGTCTTCTGATGTACCCACCCCATACACACATCATGAACACAATAAAGGTTGAAATAAGGAATGTTTTTAAAAGACAGTGAGTAATATGTATTTGAGGAGATACCACACAGCCTATATATACAGGGAACATTATGGGGTAACCCATTAACATGTAAAATGTTTATGTGTTTATAAATTAAAGTTTTTTTAAAAGCCGAGGTTGGGGCTAGAGAGACGGCTCAGCAATCAAGAGTACCAGCTACTCTCGTGGAGGTTTTTCAGTTCTCAGTACTCATGTACCAGCTCACAACTGTCTGCAACTCCAGTTCCAGGGGACCCACCATCCTCTTCTAGGAGCCACTGGTATTGGGTAGATTCATATTCTTATATAGACTCAGGAAAAACCACTCATGGCCATAAAATAGAAATAAATAGCCGGGCAGTGGTGGCACACGCCTTTAATCCCAGCACTTGGGAGGCAGAGGCAGGCGGATTTCTGAGTTTGAGGCCAGCCTGGTCTACAGAGTGAGTTCCAGGACAGCCAAGGCTACTCAGAGAAACCCTGTCTCGAAAAAAACAAAAACAAAAACAAACAAACAAACAAAAAGAACTAGCAACTAGATAATTTGCACTTTTTTATACAAAGTCTTCAAAATCAGTACATATTTTACACTTACAACATATCTCAGTCCAGACTAACTTTACTTAAGGGATCAATAAACTATGTGGGGCCAGTATTACCATGGGGAGCAGGGCTAACCTAGAACAGTCAATCCAGAGGAAACTGTGTCCTACAGCTCACACTTAATGGAGATTTGAGGTATTTCACTTTCTTGCTTCATTTCCACCTGCCACAGCCAGAAACTGGGTGCAGAGAGGAAGGGAACAGTTTCTTTACCCTTAAAAGGGTTTGGGCTTTCCAAGGATTGGTCAGGCAACCACTGCCATCATCTGAGGAATTTGGGAACCAGAGAGGAGTCCTTTGTCAAAAGCAGGCTTTCTTTGTGATGGATCTGAAGCATTCTTTGCATTCTAGGGAGTTTGATTTATGTTCTGGCAAACACTCACTGTCCTTTTGGGAGGCCTGGGTCTGGCTGTTTGCACTGTGTCCTCTGAAGTTTGGATTGAAAGGAATTCATTCTCCAGCCCACGCCACCTTTCTTATCTGGGACTACCTGAAATAACGCACCCTGGAAGCATTTCCTTCTGCCTCTGGTCTTCTTTAAACGGCCTGGCTTTTCCTTGGGAGTGGAAGTGAGAACAATGGGTTCCACCTCTCTGGTGTTTCGACTTTTTCAAAGCTGGCTCACAAGCACCACACTCTTCAGTGGGCCAGGATTGGCACTTTAATGAGGAACTGACTGAAAATCTGAAAAATCTCAGCAATCTAACCAGTCTCCAGCAAAGGTTTTCACATTTCAGTATGCAAAGGGATCTATGAGGGTACCCAGCATGGAGGGCCAGGAATACTGGGGAGCTCCATCTTTCAAAATTAATTAATGAGTTAATTATGTTTTTTTTCCTGAGACAGGATCTTGTTATTATGTACCTCATGCCGTCTTGAACATGCTTGTTTGTCTGTTTGTTTGTTGTAAAATTAACGTTAGATGCATCTAGGAAGAGGAAGCCCAGTTGAGCAAATGCCATCCCATTGGCCTGTAGGCAAGTTTGTTAGGCATTTTCTTGATTGATGATTGACATGGGAGAGGTCCGATCACTGCGAGCGGTGCCAATGGGCACCAGGGCAGGCGCTCATGAGCAAGTGAACCAGTAAGCAGCAGTCCTCCGTGGCTTCTGCATCAGGTCCGGTCTCCAGGTTCCTGCTTTGAGTTCCTGACCTATGTTCCTCAGTGATGGACAACTGTGACGGCATGAAATGAACTTTTTCCTCCACAAGCATTTTATTTATTTATTTATTTATTTATTTATTTATTTATTTATTTAGTCTCAGCAGTAGAAACCTAACTGGACACTGTGTGTTCTGTGTTATAGAGGCACCATTAAACTTATATCTTTCTACGTTAGCTTCCCAAGTACTAGGTTTACAGGTGTTGCATTGCCATGCCCATAGAAGCAACAAATTCTCCTCTTCCATCTCCTCCTTCTCCTCCTCCTCCTTCTCTTCTCCTCTTTCTCATTCTCCTCCTCTTCTTCCTCCTCATTTTCTTCCTCTTTCCCCTCCTTCCTCCTTCTCCTCCTCCTTTTCTTTCTCCTCCTCCTTCTCTTTTTTTTTTTAGCATAATCTCTTCCTTTATTCTTTT
>NW_022196912.1:86762378-86763459 GCF_008632895.1 Mastomys coucha | reverse complement strand
TTCCTTGTGTAATGTGGGTTGTTCTTCCTGTAATTCCAAACTTCTGGGCTAATAACCACTTACCAGAGAGTTCATACCGTGTTTGTTCTTTTGTGATCCTTCTCTTTTTCTTCCTCCTTCTCCTCCTCCTTTTCTTCCTCCTTCTCCTCCTCTTCTTCCTCCTTCTCCTCCTTTTCTTTCTTCTTTCCCTCCTTTTCCTCCTCCTCTTCCTTCTCCTTTTTCTTCCTCCCTTTTCTCCTCCTCCTCCTCCTCCTCCTCAGCAGCAGCAGCTGCAGCAGCACTTGTTTTTTGAGACAGGGTCTCACTGTGTAGCCCAGGCTGGCCTGGGATTCATACTGCTGATGAGTCTGCCCTTGAGCTCACAGAGCTCCACCTGCCTCTGACTCCTGAGTGCTGGGATTAAATTTTTGTGCCACCACACCTGATATGAAAGTTTATCTTTAACAAGCACTTTTGCCGCTTCTGAGCCAGGTGGCCCCCCTCTTTACAGTTCAGAAACACTGGTGAGGACTGGAACCCAGGTCCCCAGACATTGAGCTCATCGCTCTGTGCCTAGCCTTGCATTTTACCACAAGTTTGGGTTCCCTTTCTTTGGCATGCTAGAGGGTTTGCCTGGGCAGCATGAAATCCGGAGTGTCTGTCTGTGGGAAGGGAGAGCTTCTGGACACGTGTTTACAAAATGAGAGCAGTGTGGATGCTAAGTGGAAACACTGAGTGCCGCAGGAGGAGTGAGGTTTGTTACTGACCTTTCTTTTCCACACACTCGAGGTTTGGAGCTTTTTTTTTTTTTTTTTTTTTTTTTTTTTTTTCTGAGACAGGGTTTTTCTGTATAGCCCTGTCTGTTCTGGAACTCATTCTATAGACCAGGCTGGCTTCGAACTCAGAAATCCACCTGCCTCTGCCTCCCAAGTGCTGGGATTAAAGGCGTGCGCCACCACTGCCTGGCTGGAACTTTTTTTTTTTTTGTCATTCTTCATTAAGTTTATTTTTAAGTAATCAGTCTTTTTAAAAAAAACTTTTATTGCATTATGATGAAAAAGTTACATGATTTCAATTTATCTGAATTTGTTAACATTTAAAA
>NW_022196912.1:86760674-86761017 GCF_008632895.1 Mastomys coucha | reverse complement strand
TATTAATTTTCAAATTAATATATTAAGAATAAGTAATTGTCACTTCCTGTTGTTTTTGTTGTAAGAGGTGTAATTAGGTTTTGTTGAAAGATTATCTTCTTGCTTCTTCTAGGGTGTAGTTTTGCTCCTTATGTTGATGCTTTCCATCTATTATCCTTTGTAGGGCTGGATTTGTGGAAAGATATTGTATAAATTTTGTTTTGTCATGGAATATCTTGTTTTCTCCATCCATGGCAATTGAGAGTTTTGCTGGGTATAGTAGTCTGGGCTGGCAATTGTGTTCTTGTAGGGTCTGTATTACATCTGCCCAGGATCTTCTAGCTTTCATAGTCTCTGGTGAGAA
>NW_022196912.1:86727238-86759658 GCF_008632895.1 Mastomys coucha | reverse complement strand
CTTGGTTTGTGTTGTTTATTTTCTTAAGCTTGCCCCCCGCCATCTGGTTAACTCTAGTGCTACCTGCCTTTGCTAAATTGGAGCCTGTCCTTCCTGTGATCCTGGTTGTGTCAGAACTCCTCAGAGTCAAGCTGTCTCTGTGATACTGTTGTTCTGGGATCCTGGGATCCTGGGTGTGTCCAGAGCACCTGGGAGTGGAGCTTCCTCTGGGTGTTGTGGGACTGGCTGCAGAGCTTGTGCCCAAGGTCTGCTCTGGATCCCAGGCCAGACAGACCAGAAGGAACCCAAGGCACTGGGCTGGTGGAGTTCCTGTGCGCCTGGTCCCGCTGGTCCCAGTTACTCCCACTGTTGGGACAGGCTCACCTCTGATCCTGGGTGTGTCAGAGCACCTGGGAGTGGAGCTTCCTCTGGGTGTTGTGGACCAGTCTTTTTTTTAAGATAAGTTAGAAAATACAGAGAAGCAAAAAATTACCCATAAACTAATTGCTCAGAGATCTTCACTTTTTAATGATTTCCTACTATAACTGAGGTTCTTAAACTTTAATAATTTGATAACTTAATAACTTTACCGTAAGTTTGAAAACGTCCACCTCTATTTCGCTTTTTAAATTGTGTGTGTGTGTGTGTGTGTGTGTGTGTGTGTGTGTGTGTGTGTGTAGGCATGTGCTTGTGGAAGTCAGAGGACAACCTTCCAGACTGGCTGCCACCTTACACCTCATCAGGGCAAGGGGATCTTGCTGTGTTTGCTGCTCTGCAGGGGATTCCAGGCCTGGGAACTTCTCAGTGATTCTCTGGTCTCTGCTTCCCCTCTAGCCTTTGGATCGTTGATATGCATACATTCCGCTGCCTCTGGCTATTTTAAAAATTTGGTTTCAGAGATTAAACTCTGAATCACCAGGTTTTAGAGGCAAGTGCTCTTACCTGGTAACCTGGTTAGCATCACCCACCACCTTGGTGGCACTACCTAGAATCACCTGCAAAAAAGAAAAAATCTCAGTTAAAATAATTTTTATCTTGTTGGCTGCTGGGCATGTCTGTGAGGGGTTGGGTTAGTTGCTGACCAATTCTACTTTGGGCGGTAGAATAGGTGTTCCTGGGTTGAATAAAGAATCTATGAGCCCGAGGCAACTGAGGTCCTTTAGGTTTTCTTTTCTTTTCTTTTCTTTCTTTCTTTTTCTTTCTTTTAAGATTTATTTATTTATTATGTGTAAGTACACTGTTGCTGTCTTCAGACACTCCAGAAGAGGGCATCATATCTTGTTATGGATGGTTGTGAGCCACCACGTGATTGCTGGGATTTTGAACTCAGGACCTTTAGAAGAGCAGTCAGTGCTCTTAACCACTGAGCCATCTCTCCTAGTTAGGTTCCTGCAATGACTTCACTCAGTGGTGTACTATGACCTTGAAATATAAGCCAAATAGACCCCCTCCTCCCCTTAGTTGCTTTAAGTCAGAGAGAGCTTTATTCCAGCCACAACCAGGAAATCAGGGTGCTGCCCAGCTCTAGCCCTGCAGATTCCCAGCTCTGTGGATTCCTAGCCTCTCGGAGTCCCAGCCTTGCCCCCCTGTTCTATTTTAGTTACAGTTTTCCTATGGTATAATTTAATTAACCCTCCATCTTAGAACCTGTAGAGTTTTTCTCTTTTTTTTTAGTGGTGCTGAGGAGTTAACACAAGGTCTGACTCATGTCTGGTGCCACAGAACCCTGTACCTTACATTCTCTATTTGTACAATACTTGTGTTAAAACGTTCAGAAACACTTTGTTCTTTTTTTTTTTTTTCAGAAATCATACTGTTCTCCTTACACCATTCTGTAGTTTGAGTTTTTTAGATCTATTTTCACTTAGTTATCTAGAAGTCAATTTCTTTCCCTTATATTATGACTTTACCATCTCTTATTTATCAATTTCCTACTATGGAAAATTAACCTGCCTTTTGATCCCCACAATGGATTTATATGTTACTAATAATATGCAGATATGCATGCCCCTTTAAGGATTTTTTTTTACTTTTACTTTTATTTTATATTTATTTTTATTTATTTATTTTTGTCTGAGTATTCTATTTGCATGAACATCAACTTCCATTCCAGATGGTTGTGAGCTACCATGTGGGTGCTGGGAATTGAACTCCAGACCTCTGCAAGAGCAGTCAGTGCTCTCAACCACTGAGTCATCTCTTCAGCCCCGCCCCCTTTACATTTTTAAAATTAATTTATTTTTATTCTTTTATTTTTTAATTTTTGTGTATGAATTTGGTTGCACATACATCTGTGTGCCGCATGTGTGTCTAGTGCCCCTGGAGCTTTATTTTAATTTTTGTGTGTGAATGTTTTGTTTGCACATGTGTCTGTGTGCCACATGTGTGTCTGGTGCCCCTGGAGCTCAGAAGAAGGCACTGAACCCCTTGGACTGGACTTATAAATGGTTGTAAGTTTCTATGCAGGTCTGCGGAATTGAACCTCAGTCCTCTACAAAAACAAGTGCTCTTAACCAGCGAAACATCTCCCTAGTTCCAGTGTGCATGCCGCTTGTATTTCTCTCTGTGAATAAATATGTTCTTCTAGACTAAACACCCAGCAACACGACAAAAAACATCGGGAAAAAGAGTTGAATATGGTAATTTAAAAAAATAGATGGTATCATATTTGTCTTCCAAACTGTGTATTTAGCTTTCTGTCAGTAATATAAATGATATATATCTGATTTCCAGAATTTTGCCAAAGCTTGCTACTGGAAAAATAAAGTTGTTGACTTCTAGATAAAGGCATCGTATTATTTTAAATTGCTAGGTTTGTAATTGGGCTAAACAATTTTTATTAACTGAATATATATGACTATACAATTTTGTAATTACAATCTTAGAAATAGTTTCTATGTGGCCAAAGGCTACATTTAAATGTCTCAAAAAAAATTTAGAAATTTCCATTCAAAAATTTTGTAACTATTTTTACTCCTATAAAACCATAATAAAATAATCTATTTTCCATGTTATCACAAAGCTCTGATTACTCATTTTAATTTTATTATTACAAGTTGATTCGGGAAGTAAAAAGTATATGTTATGATTTTTTTTGGTAATTACTGGCAAGATTAGTTTTTTTCTTTTAAATACAGTCATACTTTATTTATAGATTATGTTTCATGTTAACAACATTTTAAAAATATCTTATTTTCATTTTCAATTATGTGTGCACCTGTATGTCTGTGGAGATATAGACATGAGTGTAGAGCCTTGGAGACCAGAAGAGGGCGTTACACCTCACAGAGCTAGATTTATAGGCTATTGGGAGATGGCTAGCATGGATGCTACAAACCTTTGTAAGAGCAGTGTGTGCTCTTAACCTCTGAGCTATTTCTCCAGCTCCTGCAACATAAGAAATTAATTTATTATTTAGTGTACATGCATGTGTGAGTACATGTATGAACACGTACATGCCTAACTTGAATGAAGTATTAGGCTAATAAGTCAATACTTAAGTACTTAAATATGAAATTATGTGCTTATAATATATGATAAATTCATTATTATACATTAGCGTTATTAGAATTAGCAGACATTAGCAGAATTAAAAGGGAGATAAAATGGATATATATAATATAAATAATATATTATAGAGATAAAATAAATATAAAATGTACATATATATGTTATATGACAATGGATAAGTAAAAAAAAAAAGAACTTCTCAACATAACAAATTTGTTAAAATTGGCTTGGAGAGGTGCTCATAGGGTAAAGATTCTTGTAGCCTAAGTCAAACAGCCTGTGTTGGAAGCCCAGGACTCACAGTGAAAGATGAGGACCAACTCTTGAAGGTTGTCTTCTAGTCTCTGATGTACACTGTCATGTACATCCTTCCTGCCCCAGTTTAGGTCTAAGCTTTCATACACACAGAACCTAACTATATGCTACTTGATGATCAAGTGACGGCATGCTCACGACTCTTAATTATAACATTACACGATAGTGCTGCGAAGGATCGACGATCTCTTATTGAACCAGTATCTTAGTTTTAAAATTTTTTTTTTCAAAAATGATTACTTTTGCTAGACAGGGCAAGCGATATTTCACAGGCAGTCCTTTCTCAAAGGGAGAAAGTATGCTGTCCTCCTCAAGGGTCGGTTCACTCTGACACTGAAAGTGTGCACCAGTGCTGACAGATGGGATTACCTTGCTTTGTGCTTCTCAGTAGGAAGGCAAGGGTTTGGGGCTGTAGCTTTTTGCCCAGGTCCTCAGTCACCAAGGCTATCAGAGCCTACCCAAGGTCACGGTCAGATCGCGGCTACTTCGTGTCTTCCAGTAATCTTTCTGATCCCGTGATTCATAGAACGGCCTTCTAACTCTAGGGTACGTAAGAATTACCAGAGAGGTCTAGTCAAAACACACATCGCCTGCTCTAGCCCTGTGACTTCTGATCCAGCAGGTCTTGGTGGCACCGGGCAGTTTGCCTTTCTGACAACTTTCCAGATGCTGCTGGGCCAGGGGACAAAGCTTAGAGAACCAGTGGTTTGGGCTTCTCCCCACAACCCACTACACAGCAGTCAGTCCCCAGCCTAAGCCCTTTTATGGTTTCCTCCTGTCTACAGGACAAAGTCCAGACATCTTGGCAAGACCCTCGAGTCTTTTTTGCTCTGGCCTTGAACTGTTTTTCTCCAGATCTGCTCCTCAGGATTCAGCTGCAGGATACTGACGGGTTTGCACATTATCAACAGGTCCTGTGCTTTCTGGGAAGGGCAGGAGGAGGGTGGTAGGAAAGAAAGACGCCATCATATAATTTCCCTGGGCTCATCGACTCAGATATTTCACAATGGTGCTGTTCCTTTACCTAAGTCTATACAGGACTGCAGTTACAGCGCTCATTGAGTTCTGGTCATTTTCTCCTTCAAGAGTTCTATCAGGCCAATAGATCCTAGTGACCTAGGATGTTGCAAGCAAGCTTCACCATCTCTTTTGGGTCCCTGTAACTCAGACCATACCTCTGTGGACAGTGTCTTTATTATATTGTCAATCAAATCTCCCCTCTTCAGTTGCTCTTCTCCTGCTGCCGAGACTCTGGCTGGCTGAGTTTCCATTTAATTCCTTGTCTCCTTTGCACTAACCTTCCAGCTCCGTCACACGATGAGCATGTGTTTCCCAAACACCAGGAAGTTCACAGGGCATGCCCTTTCATCTCTCTTTATGTGAAACTCTCCCCTCCATGTTTTAAGACATAGACCAAATGTCAGTTTGTATAAAGCTTGCCCACTTCCCATCCAAACATGCCCCTTATTTCTGGTACTAACATACAATATACTGAGAACTATCATATGTACCTTAAAATATGTTCATTTAAAGTGGCTTTCAGTTACACAGATATCACTGTGATGCATTTGATAAATTCCATCCCTGTTAGCAATCTCTGCTGACTCTCCATCCTGACTACCCTGACAGCAATCTCTAGCCTACTTTGATCTCTGGACTTTAACTATTGTAGACATTTTACAAAAAAGAGGTATCTTAACAATACAGGACATATCATGACGAGCTTTGTTTATTCAGCATAGTATTTTCAAGGCCATTTCGTGCTGTGACAAGTTTCAACACTTTACATGTGTTTATCCACTCCCGAGCTGATAGACAGTATGGTGGTTTCCACTTTGGGGCTATAGTGAACAATGTTGGTATAAACACTTGTATACAGCTTTGCCTAGACAGATGTTTTCATTTATTTTGTGTAAATACCTAGGAGTGGAATTTCTGGGTCAGATAGCAACTCTATTTCAATGTTTGAAGAACTGCCCCAGCTCCCCAGAGCGCCTGCACCAGTTTCCCTCACTCCGGACTCCAGCAGTGTACAAAAGCACCAGTTTCCTCATCCTGCCCAACAGTTGTTATTGTCTGTTTCTAAAATTAGAATGATGCTACTTTGTGTCATGGCGTGTTGAATTATGGTTTTCATTCTCAGTTCCTTAATGACCTGTGAAAGTCAAACATCTTACCATGTGTTTCTTGGCCGTTTGTATGTCTTCTCTGGAGAAATATCTGTTCAAAGGTTCTTTACATATTCCAAATATCAATCCCTTGTCAGAGTTACACATTTTCAAGTCCTTTCCTATAGTCACATGGGTTGTAATTTCACTTTCTTTGATGACATCCTTCAAAGTAGAAAGATATTTAATTTCAATAAAGTCTAATCTATTTTTTTCTTTGGTTGCTTATGCTCTTGTTGTAGTAACTAAGAAACCTTGCTTAATACAAGGCACTCTCCTTCTAGGGTGCCATGACAAACTACTGGAGGGTGGAGGACTTAAGCAACATTGAAAAACTTCCCTCAGGTTTGGAGGCAAGGTCAAGGCGCCAGCAGAGCTGGGTTTTTGATATGACCTACTCTGTTCTCACACAACCAATGTGCCTTAGCCAGAAAGGGGTATGTGTGGGGGTGCTTTCTTACAGACACCATTCCTTATAGGCCCTACCCTATAAGCTCAGTTGGTCTTATTTATTTCCTTAAAGGGTCTACTCTAAATTCAGTCAGAGAGGGAATTAAAGCTTTGTGGTGATAAATGTTATCAACTTGATAGCTTCTAGGATCCTGTAGGACAAAAGACTCTGCTATAGGTGTGAGAAGTTTTCTAGGGCAGGTTGCTCTCTGAGCATGCCCCTTGTGGATTATTTTGATCCGGTTAATTGATGCTGGAGGAGCGAGACTTTAGGGGAGTTTTAAGGGTAAAGTAAAGCAATGAAGACTTACTTCTGTGCCCTCTGAGAGTTTTGCAGTTTGAGCTATTAAGATCTCTGGCCACTTTTCAGCTTATTTGTGGCATGAGATAGAATTTTATTCTCTGCTTGTAAATATGCATTTGTTCCAGTATCATTTGTTGAAATGACTTTTTTGTTTGTTTGTTTTTGAGACAGGGTCTCAGTATACTATCCTAAAATTTGCTATGTAGACCAGGTTGGCCCTCAACTCATAGAGACCCACCTGCCTTTTTAATGCTGAGACCAAAGGGATGTATGTAGTTCTGCTCTGAGCAGATGGTGGTTCTTTTTTGGGGATGGGGGGGGCGGGGTTCGAGACAGGGTTTCTCTATATAGCCCTGGCTGTCCTGGAACTCACTCTGTCGACCGGGCTAGCCTCCAACTCAGAAATCCACCTGCCTCTGCCTTCCAAGTGCTGGGATTAAAGGTGTGTGCCACCACTGCCTGGCTCTGGTGTTAGGTCTTTGGAAATAATTTCTTCAAATAAAAAATACAGAAGAAGGACTTGAGGGAGGAAGACACCCACTTAACAGCTTGATCAAGGGCCAATCCACTCTGGGAACACAAAAACCAAAGTTATTATAGGAGATCTGGTTATTTGGTTAAAATAAGACTTTGTGCTTGAGAAATACTTGGTTGCCAATCTAATCAAAATTAACATGATGGTTTATTTTATGTGTCAACATGACCGGGGCCTTTTGGTGCAGATCCTTGGTTAAACACTGTTGGGGATGCATCTGGCAGGGTATATTTAGAAAACGTTTCATGTTTGACTTGATGAAGGAAGTCAAGTCTCTTGTCATCTACACTGGTTGAGTGAAGCAGGGTTCCTTCTCTAGTGGAAGTCAGGGGAGAATATCTTGTTGGTTCTGGCTTCCTCGGAAGCCTGAATACAACAGAGGCAACGGCAAAATTTAAATCAGACACAAACCAAGACAAAACCTACCTTCTCTAGGTTTGCCCTTCAAGATCATTTTTACAATGCTGGCTTCTGGGCACAGCACGGTCATTGCATTCAGGATCAGGGAAGTTCTGGTTACCTGCATATGATCATACCAAAATGATCTATCAACGCCCCAACAGGCAGCATGAACTGGACTCAGTGGCAACCAAAACAGAAATGGAGGCCATAAAGGGACAAGGGAGAAGTGTCTGCGGACAGAGGGTATGGGGAGTTGGGGCTACATATGGACAAAATAAATTTGTCTCTCTGTCTCTCTGTCTCTGTCTCTCTGACTCTCTCTCTGTCTCTGTCTCTCTTTCTCTCTCTCTCTTCCTCCTAAGATAGGGTTTCTTCATGTTGCCCTGGCTGTCCTAGAACTCATTCTGTAGACCAGGCTGGCCTCAAACTCAAAGAGATCTGCCTGCCTCTGCCTCCCAAGTGCTAGGATTAAAGGTGTGCATCACCACCCAGCTACATTTTTTATATGTATGAAATTTCAAAAAAATGCATAGTATTTTAAGATGAATAAATAAATAAACCTAACCTTCCAGCAAAAGATCATTCCCACATTCCTTACCTCACTATAAATATGTAGTAGTTTGAATAGTTACTTAACTATTTGTAGGACCTTACTGGTTCCCTCACTAACCCATGGGTTAAATAAACGTTTTCATAGGCTTACTTTATATTTTTATGAGAGTGATGACTGTGTCTTCTTTCAAAGATGGTCCTTTAATACAAAAAGCACCAGAAAGAACCCCTCACTCTTGGGTCATATAATTTTGTGCATCCAATGCACCGATGAGCTAAGGGGCAGTAACTTTCCTCTCTAGACTCATGAGTAGGAATTTAGACTTATCTTTGCATTATTCTCAACCCCCTTCTCCATAGCATCTCATTGCACCATCTCACTGTCAACTTTGGCTCTTGAGTGTATTCCTCACCTATAGGTATTTAAGGAAATATGGGAATCTGTCACAGAAATGGGCTATGGTTTTGTCCTAAGATTGTTTACCTCTTTAGATGGTTTTCTTCTCTCTCTCTCTCTCTCTCTCTCTCTCTCTCTCTCTCTCTCTCTCTCTCTTTCTCTCTCTCAAATCTTGCAGCTACAATTACAAAATTTAAATTTCCAAAACTTCATTTTTGTTCTTTACATTTGAAAAAGTATTCATTATTATTGTTACCACTACTACTACTAGTAGTGGTGGTGGTAGTAATAATATATGTGTATATGGTATGTGTGTCTCTCTTTGTGTGATGCGTGTGTGTTTGATGTATGCATGTGTATGTGTATAGTGTGGGTATGTGTATGATGTGTGTTTGATGTGTGTCTGATGTGTGCATGTGTCTGTGTATGTGTATAATGTGGCTATGTGTATGTTTGTGTGCTTTTGATTGTGTGTGCATCTGTATATGTGTATAGTATGGTTGTGTATATAGCATGTGTCTGATGAGTGTGTAGAATTCTGCTCTTGTTTCACAACACACCTTCAAAGGTCTCAGTGACAGTATCAGTAATAATCTTTTGGAGTTCTTTTTGCGCTATTGCACTATTACTCTCTTCGCACATCCTGAAAAAATGTCTTTTGTTCCCATTTTTAGCCCAACACTCCATCCTTTCTGTTGGGTGCTTTCCTCCAAGGGCTGCAGTCAAATCTGAAGGTGGGTGCTGAGTATACATTGAGAGTTGTAAATATATTGAAAATTTCTAGTATTTCTTCCCTTTCAATTCTTTCTTAATCCTCTCTCCATTTTTCTTGTTCCCAAATGACTCTTCCTTTCTTTTGAGATTCAACTCAAGAAATCCCTTTTTTATGGAGGTAACATATATATATATATGTATATATATATATACACATATTATTATTTGTATATATACCTATATGTGTGTGTGTGTACATACTGTCAACACCTAGTGAGTATTCCATAAAGAATGGCTGCATGGTTATCCACCTCTTGTATGTATTTTATATGCATTTCTCCACTTAGCAATGCCAGAGAACTCATCCAAATGTCTTCCAGAAAAATAGGTATATTTTTATCCTAAGAATAATGCTAGGTCATTCTTTTTGTGATCCTTTTTCAGTGTGCAAGGATCAGAAGAAAACATCAGCAGCTGATAAAATATTCAGCAAGTATTGATAAGTAAAAGAATAGTCTTCATATTGATAGATCCATACAAAGCAGAAAAAATAAATGGCATGGAATCAAGACTGACTATGGAGAGAGGAGGCTTTGCATGGACCTACTGCGGTGCTCAGTGGGCACTTTCTACTCTTAGAGTCATTTCTCGGAAAAAATGAAATCCATTGACTTATAGATAAGAAATGGAGGCCCAGAGAGATTAAGCAGTTCATCTAAGGCCACACTCTTGGGTCTTAAGATGAGGTCTTTCTGAACCCTAAGTTTCTGCTTTGGAGTGTTCACTTCTATAGGAGATTGAGTACCCAGCTTACTAAACTCCCCCATCCTCAGGATGATGCTCCACTTCTAGGTCCAGCCTCTCCACATGGCAGCCTCAGTAAGCCACCTGGAGGTAAAACCCTAGGCATGCCTTTGTTTCCACCCTGTTAAATGTCAGTTAAAAGTACTCAGGGCATAATAGCTTAGAATGCCAGCTTTCTATTTTTTAATTTATTTTGTTTTTGTTTTTGTTTTTGTTTTAGACAAGGTCTCGCTGGCCTGGAGCTGCTATGTGGATCAGGTTAGCTGAGGAATCCTAGAGATTCATCTGCCTGTGCCTCTTCAATGGGATTGAAGGAATGATCACACCCAACTTTAACTTTGTCTCTATCAGCACAGTTCTTAGCTACAGTACAGTGATCAATAAGCTATATCCCCTCTTGCCTATGGCTACATCCAACACTGTCTGCTCGTCTTAACTCACACTAAGGAATAACATTGTACTAGTTTACCAACTGGCTAAAGTATATTTAAAAAAATGTCCACAGTTGTACCCCTTTAACTGTTGTGTCACCTTCCTGGGCTTACGCCAACATAGCAGATGAAGGGAGCAGAATGCTACCCCTTGACCCTTGCCTGGGCGTCATGTGGACACTGGTTATAGGGCTAAACTTACACCTACAACTTTGCAGGCCTACATGTCATAAGCAACACTTCAAACCTGCAGGAAAGTTCTTGGACTTGGGTTTTTTTTCCCAAGCTGTATCTCCATATAGCTGGATGAGAGAGATCATCCATAGACAGAAGGAAGCTCAGGGAAGCTCAGGGGTTCTGGTTCAGCTAAGTTTAACATTTTTTTGTTTTATTCCCACATCATATGATTTTTGGTCCCACTTATTTTGAAAAGGGTTGCAGCTAAGATCATTGTTAACTAAGCGATATCATGCATGTTCCCACATCTGTTTAATAGATTGTTACCTTATACCTAGCAATTTTCTCAAACTATTAATCATTAATCCTTTCCCTCAGGCATGAAACAGGGTTTTATTTCAGGGCTTCTTAAGAGTATTCTTTTGACAGAGTAAGTTATAAAAGCTCAAATGTATTCATTCGTATTTTAAAATTCGTGGATTTAATCCACCATGAAACATTCTGACTTCATAAAGAAAGGAGCCACATTAACAGTGAGTGTTATTAACATAATACTTCCTCTGGGCACATATGTTAGCCAAAAACACTGAGCAACCTTTTAAAAGAAATGTATTGAGAATGACTAGTTTGTCATGCCACTGAGGGTTTATGTGTATAAAAGTATCCCAGTCTAGGTAGCTTGTCCTGTAGTGTAATGGCATGTGAAGGGTTCCAAGGAGGAGGTTGGGGTGGGGGATGGTCTGCCATCCCCCTCAGTTGGGAGATGAGCTACTCATTCTCAGTCACCGGAATGCTGGAAAAGTGTGTTCTAGCATTTACAGTGAGTCTCGGATACAATTTGACAGTGCCCCTTTATAATGTTGGAGAAATGTGATTGCCCAAACATAGTAGTTAGCGTGTGCCACTTACTTAACCCGAACCTGCTGCACATATCTGATTCAGAAATAAGTGAAATAAAGCAGAATAGTTAAAGGTTGCTGTCCCGAGGTTCAACGTTCCTTCCACTCAGTCCCCATCCTTTTTGTATAGAAGTCAAGACTTGGAAAATGATCACTTCTCTTCCAGTGTGGATGTGGAAATCACACTCCATCTCTCTCTAGCCCGGAGAGGCTCTGGTGAATTTGTGACCAGGTGATGATAGAACCTGACCCCCATGCCTGCTTGTGGAGGGGCAGTTCTCTCCCAGGGCATCTGTGGCTTCAGGCTGGCCTCTATCTTTACCAGCAGAATGCAGAGTGAGCCAAGTGTTTTAAATCATACTGGACCTGGGCATCTTATTTCTTTATTTTTCTAATAGGCAGGTGGCCCTAATGCAGTCTTGTCTCCAGCCTGCCCCCATCTTTTGGTCCCTGTAGACGTTGATCTGCCCACCTCAAGCTAAGCACTAGCCCTTGGAGGCTTTGGGGTGAAAAATACTGCCAAGGGAAGAAGGAAAATCGTATATGCGGAACAAAGACACTTGAAAGCTATCACATCAGCCTAGGACCTTGATTTTGTGTGTTTATGTTTTAAATACTGGTTACCATAGCTACCACCATGTGCTAAGAATACAAAGGAGTCAGGCAGGGACTTTTAGGGAGATTCTTGTACCATACGGTTTTGTTTTTGTTTTTGTTTTTTTTGAGCTTTGTTTGTGCTGAATGCCAAGGATGGAAATTGAAGATAAAGCCTAATTAGACACCTGACAGTGATCCTCAGAATGAATCCTAGATTAAGGTTCTCCGTTTTCTGCAGATGGAGAAGAGGGCGCAGAGCAGAACTAAACAAGAGAGCAGTCTCAGAAGCATGCTGTCCACTTATTACCATTGCTACTTACACAGCCTTAGTGACTCCACGTCAGATTTCTCCATTTGAATTAACAATGGATAGTGGTCACACCTCTACCCATCTTAAATGATTAGATGAACATTTCTCCATTTCATCCGACATTGCAAAGGTCTGAGTGTGAGCTGTGGAATATCAAGGAGGGGATATAGGGACCAGACAAGCAGAAGACCAGGCAGTACAACCTTGGGATAATTCTATATTTTATAACTTAGCTTCTCTTCAGTGGCCAATGACTGCCTTTAAAAGCCACTGCAAATTCCTAGCTTCCTTTTCAATGAGTTACACTGCTCTGTGACCAAAAACCATACTGTTGCTTTCACGAAGCCTGTACTGTAAGACTGAATGACGGGGACAATCATCCAACCCTCACAGAGAAGCAAAAACCAAAACAGCCCCTCTGGCCCTGATGGAAATGATTACCAATTTAGGAGTTCCCACAGAGAACCCTCTCTCCATGATGCATGGAAAAATTTCTAGAGCATAATCTAATAATAGCAAAATAAATAGAAATGCTAAATAAATACTCCAACAAACCCATTGCTCACATCAGTGGTGGAAACCCAAAGTGCTGGCGCTATCTGAGATTTTCTTGTGACCCAGAGCATGTCCAAACTACACTCCCAATCTTAATGACATCATACTGAAGTGTGGAAAAACCTTGTGCTTTTCCACACAAAAGAGATGCACAGAAAAGGATGTGGCTGGCTCAGGATTCTTTGCACAGGGGTGTGTTACACTTGGATGGCAGCCGAGGTGTGTTCTCTCACGTGTTCTCTCACCTGCCTCTCCTCCCGTTCTGTCTCTCTGCATACTGCTAGACTTCCATTTTATCCCATCAAGCCTATTGTGATGATCAAAAGTTATTTTCCAAATAATTAAATTAAATTTTGTGCAAGTAATACATATTAATGATTGAAAGATGGAAATTATATCCAGAAAAAGAGAACAAGCCCAATTCTAATTGTATCTTTGGCAATTTTGCAACAGTCTTGCTGTGTAGCCCAGGATGCCACAGGCAAGGTTGGTCTTGAACTTGACACTCTCCTCCTGTGTCAGCCTTCCCAATCTGGGGAACACTTGCATGTGCCACTGTGCCCACCTTTTATTTGCATTTTGCTCTTTTACATATTTTTGTTGCCATGTTCACAGTGCACATAAAATAAACATGTAATTTCATTTTTTCTTAAAAATAAGATTGGCCCACATAATTTTACATATAGATTGCTAATATGAAATGTATTAACAGATGTATTTCTGCAGCTTTATTTTTTTAAAAAATGGTTTTAGATGGCATTTTTTGGAAATAAAATCTTACTATTTGCTCAGTTGACCTTGAATTTGAGTTGCTCCTGCTTTTGTCTCCCCAGTGCTGAGATTCCAAGTGTGCATGGACATGCTTGGCTACAACATCATTTTTAATGACTAAATTGTGCTCTACCATATAGAGTGCAATATTTAGCTAATTCTCTCTCTCTTTCTCTGTGTTTGTGTGTATGTGCATGTGTGTGTATGTGTGAGAGAGAGATGGTGTGTGTGTATTTGTGTGTGATGTGGTATACATTTGTGTGTATGTATATGATGTGGTATATATGTACATGTATATGTGAAGTGGTGTGTGTGTACATGTGTATGTGTGATGTGGTGTGTGTCTACATGTGTATGTCTGATGTGGTGTGTGTGTACATGTGTATATGTGAGATGTGGTGTATATGAGTGTGTATGTGAAATCATATGTATGTATGTTTGTGTGATATGGTGTATATGTGTGTATATGTATATGTATGTGTATGTGTGTGTGATGTGATGTGTGTGTATTTCTCTGTGTGATGTGGTATGTATGTGTGTGCATGTGTGTGTGTGTGTGATGTGGTATGCATGTATATGTATGTGTATGTGTGTGAGATGTGGTATGTATGTATATGTGTGTGTGTGAGATGGGTGTGTATGTGTGTGTACTATGGTACCACAGGGAGAGCTGACAGTGAGCTTGCACTTTGCAGTCTTCAGCAGGTAGGAATTTAGCATCCTCCAGAAACAGAAGAGATGTTGAAAACTCTGATGGGATAAAAGGTTTTTATTAATGGTAAACTCCAGCCCTATTCCTGTGGTGAATACTCAACAAAAGCATTCTCCAGACACCAAAGTGACAGAAAAATACATACAAAAAGATGAATTCTCATGGTCAGACTATCTTCTAAGAATCACGTGGAGAAGGAGTCCCTTCCCAGGAGTGACTGCCATCCAGCTCTGAAATCCAGACGTTCCTGGGGACACCTTGGGTCCTTCTCAGAACTCAAATCTCCTTGCTCTATCTGCCTGCAGTGTTTTGGAGATGTTTACAGTAAAACCAGTAACCCAAGACCTGCCTTTCAGGAAGAGAATAAGTGGTAATCTGACCTCAGAGAGCTTTCTGCGCTGGTCTTTTAAAATACTGAGTGGAAGGGTTCCCCTCCCCCACCACACCACAGGGCCTCTCTCCAGGATGGGGAGGAAGATGGGAGGTGTATCCAGTGCTTTCTATGGGGACCAGGCGGTGCAATGAGCAGTCTCCAACAGTTTGCTTCCTGTTTCTTATCTCCCTTAGAGAAGGCTCATTAGTACCCAATTTTACAGAAGAGGAAGCCTGAGATTCAGAAAGTGAGAAAACCTAGCTGCACATTATATACTTAGCTAGTGACAGGCTGGGTTTGAACATAGCTTTGTCAAACTTCAAATCCCATATGTTTTCTTTTTCTTTTTCTTTTTTCTTTTTTTTTTTTTTTTTGGTTTTTCGAGACAGGGTTTCTCTGTGTAGCCCTGGCTGTCCTGGTACTCACTCTGTAGACCAGGCTGGCCTCGAACTCAGAAATCCGCCTGCCTCTGCCTCCCAAGTGCTGGGATTAAAGGCGTGCGCCACCACCGCCTGGCTTCCCATATGCTTTCTTCTTCTAGTCTTACACTTTTAAAAAAAGAAAAAGAAAAAAAACCCTTCTCTATGACTGTATTACCCAGCTTTGTGTCCTGAAGCTTTTGGTCCTCCTCTACTACCGGAGAATGTGGGTTGCATCTCAGTATCCATTATCCTTTCACTGGGAATGTCATTAAGAGTACTGTCTTGTCCAATCTTAAAATGATATTTTCCAGATCCTTTGTCTCCACCTACAAGCTATGTGCTATGTGGAATTTCTGGAAGATGTCCTTGCTCAAGAAACAGGCTACTTTCTACGCTGTTCCCCAAATCTGGATCAAGGTCCGGCACAAGCAGCAGATATATACCATCAGTCCTGAGGTGAAGAGTGATGTTTACTCAGAGTGGAAGAGCAAAATCAAAGCAATATGGCCATGGAGCAGAGCCACCCACCTAGCTCAGGACACTCACCGCTCCTTGGGCAGAACTGAGAGAAAGAACTTCATGTCCACCCTCTCTGCAACTCTGTGTTCTGAACATCACAGTTACCATTATGAAGATGTTGCTGTAGGCTGCTGGTAGCACTGCTAGTCATTGGCAAGGATCACTTATCAGCTCGCCTTATGTACTACTCCTTATTCAATGCTGGGGCTCAACACAGTTTCTAAGCAGTGGTTCTCAACCTGTGGGTCACAACCCCCACTGGGGTTACATATCCTGCATATCAGATACTTGCATTATGATTCAC
The DNA here is from genome assembly GCF_008632895.1 of Mastomys coucha. NCBI lineage: Eukaryota > Metazoa > Chordata > Mammalia > Rodentia > Muridae > Mastomys > Mastomys coucha. The sequence goes on along the minus strand of NW_022196912.1, from coordinate 86,743,458 downwards.
AACGTTAGAAAAGTTACAGGAGCAGGAGCAACAGAAGTAGCAACCCCCTTCATTTTATGCATGGGAGTCACCACAACATGAAGACCTGTATTAAAAGTTCACAGCGTTAGGAACGCTGAGAGCCATCGCTTTAGAGTAACTGTGGGCTCTTGCCCACGGTCTACCCTTTTAGCATCTAGAAAATCTTGTGTACTGACTTGTGCTGGTCTGCAGGATCAGATTATTATTCTTTCTGTATCAATGGAAGTCTGTCAGATGATAGGTAAGTCCTTCTGACAAATGTCACACCGGAAGTAGGGGTGCCATAAATTGCCCTGTCTTGCAGTAATGCAGACTAACTCTCCAAAGGCTCCCATGCTGAGTGTAATTTGTACACCGATCACTGTTCCAAGGACCGTCTCTGAACTGAGCTTGGCCGGAAGCTGAGCTGAGCCAGTTTCATGACTCTTGCTCTTCATGTTTGCCTGAACCAAGGCCCTTTGGTCTTTTGTGTAGTTTCTAGCACTTTTTTTTTTTTTTTTTTTTTTTAAAGATTTTAACCCAGTGTGAGAGAAAGAAACTGAACGGACATTGTTGGATATTCCTGCCACCCAAGTGTCAGGAAAGGCTTTCCATGCTGTGGAATCCTTGTGAAAACTTTGTATACTTTGTAACAAAGTTACAAAGTACTTTCCTCGAGGGAGGAAAGTGGCCACACCCTGCCCCCAAGAGCTGTAGCAGCCAGGGCCCTCCCACAGACCTCCCTGTCATAATGGTGTTTCCAGCCTCTGTAACTGTTACAAAGATCATCTCCAGTCCCTCAACAGGACCCTCTCCAGATGACGCTAATTTTAGATGAAAAGTCTGAACAAAAGCTACCAATCCCTGAATAGGAAAACCAACCAGTCTCTGAACTTCCCACAGAAACCCACCAATCCCTGAATTCCCCCTGAAGAGGTTAGCTCAGCAGTTAGAAAATTCCATAGGACCCCACCCTCCCTTCCTGGAAGAGACAGGTCAGAGAGCTCACACACCAGAAGGGAGAGGCTGAGTAAGCCCCTACAACCTCATTCCCTAAAGACGAATCAGTTTAAAGGGCATACTGTTCCGCCAATCATATTGTGCCTAGTTGCTGATGTTCTATTCGGCCCCTGGAAACCATATAAAAACTCTCGGACTGGTCGTCAGGGTCGCGGTCTCTCCTTCGGGTCGGGGACAGCCTCTGTGCACGGGAACAATAAATTCCTCTTGCTTTTTGCATTGATTCTGGCTTGGTGTTGTTCACTCAGGGGGTGTCCGGTAAGCTAAGGCTTGACAGAGTCTTACACCCCAAGCTCAGGACTTGAAATCCCACCAATCCTCACCCTGTAAATCTTCACCTGAGAAAGCTCCACTGCCACCCCCAGGAACCCCTATACAAGTACTGTGCCTGTCCAATTCCCTGCTGTCTGCTCCCTCCAAGAAGCATAGACAGCCACCACTGGATTCGCCCCTCCACACACTGGACTCTCCAATAAATCTCTTTCATGAGATTTGCTGCCTGGTGTAACTCAGTCAGGATGCCCTTCCCTCGGGACACTGTCCCACCTCAGAGCTGTGTGGTTCCTGGGCTTCCGAGTCCTAGGATACCTTCCCATCCAAGCAGAAAGGTCAACAGACATTAGATGAAGATCATGAAACTTGAAGTCTGCAATGACAGCAGCAACACACTTTTAACAATCGCTTTGATCTTGAAATTGAATAACATCCTGTTTGCCTCCCGAAAGTTCTGCAGTCTGTATAGGATGGATAAATATTAGCAGCATTCTATGTGTGTGTGTATGTGTGTGTGTGTGTGTATGTGTGTGTGCGCGCGCGCATGTGTGTGTGCGTGTGTGTGTGTGTGTGTGTGTGTGTGTGTGTGTACTGGTATGTGCACATGTGTGTACAGGTGCTCGAGTCTGCGCAAGCACAGAGTCCAGAGGAAGACATCAGGCATCCTAATCTATGATTCTCCCCTTTATTATCTTTACTCTCCACAGAATCTGGAGTTAGGCTGGCAGCCAGCAAGCCCTATGATCCTCCTGTCTCTATGTCTTGCCCTCAGCCCACATAGAGCTCTGAGGTTATAGGCATGTATGAAGCCACACTCAGTATTTTATGTGGGTGCTTAGATTTGGACTCAGGCCTTCCTGCTTGTGTAGCGAGCCTAAGCCATCTTTCCAGTGGGGCTGCTTTTGGATTGAATATAACCAAAGACTGAGACACATCCACGAGGCTAGTCTCTGCTTCTCATGAAGTCTTTTTTCAAAAAAATATGTGTGTATAGCATATATTTGTTCATGTGTGTGGATGCATGCGTGTGTGGGTGTGTGCATGCATGCATTTGTGTGTGTGTGTCTGTATAAACGTGTGTGTGTGTGTGTGTTTAGACAAGAAGTAACATTGGGTGTCTTTCTCAATCACATTCCACTTTTATTTACTGAGACAAGGTCTCCCTCTGAAGCTAGAACTAACCAGCTTACCCTGGATCCTCTGTCCCTTGCACGGGGATTAAAGGCAACCTGATATGGATGCCCATCATCTTTCTGGAGTTGCTATGGCTCTCAATTCCAGTTTTCACATATGCTTTATTCACGGAGTCATTTTCTCCAACCCCAAGAGATCTTTGGAGGAAATAGTTTAATTTATGTATATTTGGAATGTAGAGAGAACTGCGGTTATTTATATTGCTTAGGACTCTCAAGCTACCTGTAATATTTAAAAACAGAAATTCTGTATAAGTGTAAGAGGAGATGATGAAGTTAAAGATCAAAGCTTTCTCACCTTCCGTTTGGGGTCTCAGAGAGCACTTTCATGGTGGAGATGAAAGAGTGGTTCTCCTCAGGGTCCACATATTAACCCATCAAAGCTCTCTGTTTACATTTGGAAGACTGAGAGGAAAGAGCCAGAGAACCGTGGATTGAAATATATGCAAACAACAAGAAGAGGAAGGGCATCTTCTGGAGAATGAGGTCGACAACCCACAGACTCATGTCTGCCTTGGAAGCTTAGTGACCAGTGTAACATTGGAGGGAGAAAGAACAGAACAGGAGGTGAATGGGCATTAAGGCTCTATCCTGATGAATGGCTCACTGTGTTGACCTGTGAGAGGGCCACTTATTGCTGGAGTGGCTTCTCTTAAGTGCAGCTCATGCTTGTTTCTGTTTCTCTTGCTGGCTTATTCTTGCCCTCCCACTTCACTAAGGAGCTAAGCAGATGCCAGTGACATATTCTTGGATTCCTTAGACTCAGAACCATTATGGAAATATATTTCTATTCTGCATAGATTACCTAGTCTTGGGTATTTTGTAATAGCAACAACAATGACCCCAACAAAAAATGAAGACACGCCCATTTATCCATCATGTAGAAGTGGGCACGGAGAGGACCACTGAAAACCTTATTCATATTCTCTCTGTGGATCACTGTCTTTGTCTCTGCTCAGCCTTGGCTAGCACAGGCTGGTCTTGAACTTGCTATGTAGCTGTGGATGATCTTGAACTGCTTCCTGATCCTTCTACCTCTATCTGTCTAGTTGCTGTTATTACTGTTATTGTAGGTTCATTTCACTATGCCTGGCCCTGTTTTCTTCCTTTTGCACATAACCAAACTTACTATACAAGCAATCCCACTGGTCTGCTCTCAAGGGCCTATCAGCAGCTTATATCGCCTGCCACTGCCAGGTACACCAGGTGTGTGCTGCACATAAAAGGGTCCCCAGGCCTCTCTCTGCCCCCTTCTTCTGTGGCCTCTCTTCCTTCTCTTGTGTGTGTGCCTCTCTCCCATTCCCTTTCTGTCTTTCTGTCTGCAAGCCTGTCTGCCTCTATCTCTCCTTTATGTCCCTACACCAAGAGGCCTTTCACTCTCCCCTCCCCCAATAGACCTCTTACACTAGATCTGTTGGCTGGCATAATTTCTTAGAGGTGCCACCCCAGCACAGCCCCTCCAAAGGTGCCTCATCCCCTCTCTTGCATTTTATCCTATGACAGACACATTCCTCTTCTGTAATGTAACATAAAAATGAATGACTTTAATCAGCCACAGTTTTAAAGTTCCTAAGTAAAGAAAATATTTAAAATGCAGTGGGAACAATGAAAATGGCAACGTCTTATATACTTCATGGGTGATTGATGATAGTGATGACGTGTGAACCTAAGTGGAGCCTTAATAGGAAGCTTTGCACACAGAGGACATGGATGATGAGCTCAGTATTGCACAGAGAGCAGTTGAGAAAGCAGCAGTCAAGTCCCCTCCTCCTCTTCCACCTTCCCTTCCTCCTCCTCTTCCTGTTTTTCCTCCTCTTCCTCTTCCTGTACACTTTACCTGTTACTACAAAACACCTTCACCTTGACATCGTCTAACAGACTGCAGGTCTGGGAGATTAGCATCCATGGATCACATGCTTAGCCTTCAGAAGGCCTGAGTTCAACCCCTAGTCCATACCACCCCTCTTCCAAAGGAAAACAAGCTACCTGTAACAATGCAGGAAATAAGCATACATTTGGAATTGTGAACATAGAATGAATACAGATTAATAAATAAGGCAGTACAGTTGAGCCAACAGAGTGACCCTGAGTGTCCAGACCTGACCACAATGCTGAGCAAGTCTCTAGACCTATGCTACCATGAAGCAGACAAGCCAAGAATTGGAACCCCACAGCCAGCATGTGGGGTCCTATAAGGTGTGGGTTCTTATACATGGGGCTGGTGTGGGTCATGGGCTGGTAACTGATTCTAGTCTGGGTGTCCTACATCAATGGCAAGTTTAGGAAGGATGATTAAGTAGCCTATAATCCACTGGTCTCTATGGTGTCCCATCACAGCCTGCTCAGGAACAACCCAGGTCTATGGAATGGATACTGTAGCACCTGAGGAAGCCACTATGTTGACAGACAGTTGTCATATCTTCATGTCTGCAGCATTAAAGAATGTTTTCATACCTGCAAACAAATGAATAAGCAGACTAATAAGACACAGTAAATGTTGGTTTCATGCAGTCTCATGAATGTGTGTGTTTTGTATGTAAACATGTATACATGGGTGTGCAGGTATGTATTGCACATATGCATGTGAATATGTGCATGCATGCATTTGTGTATACATTAATATACATACTTGTGTGCATGTGTATGTCTGTGTTTTGCACACATGTGCATACATGTGTGAATACATATATGAGCATGTATATGTGTTTATGTCTTTGTATATGTGTGAATATGTGTACATGTGTGTGTGTTCATGTGTTGGGGACAGAATAACCTTGCTAAGCACATGCTAAGCACATGCTTCACTAGTGAGCTCCTTCCCCAGTTCAGACTGGTTTTTCCTATTAGTTGTCATTGCTATTAGAAATAGCTGGCTTTATAAAGTGCAAATGCAATGAATGAGAACATCCAAATTTGAAATTTTCAGTAACTATTTCAAAAGACCAATTTTTTAATTTGGGCTCACAATTCTTAAATGACTTCAGTTCTTCTGTACTCTATGTGTGAGCTTAGTCATCTGTCGGCCCACACATTCTCTTGGAGTTTCCCACCTTTGGCTGTTATACTCAGGGATTTTCTTATAAATAGCTAGCAGGCATCTATACTTAGAAAACAGTATATTACCATAACATACTACATTATTTACAAGTAAAATTCAGATACAGGTTCTCGTATCATTGAGAACAAACAATTTGCAAAACACACCTCTATACATCTTTGGATGCTGTTCCCTCAACCTTGGACAAAAATACATCAACATCATCAAATATTTATTTGGGTCCTGTAGGTACTGCTTCTGTACAGGGCCCAATATCCGCTCTCTTGTGATTAAACAGAGTTGAAAGTTCCTTCTCCCAGTGACAGGTATAAAAGTTTATTTGCAAAACTGAGCTCTAAAGCAGTGTCTTTACATACTTATATTTATTGATAACCTGTATTGCAAGTGGTTTATGCATGACACCTTGAGAGATACCCTGATCTCAGGGGTTGAAAAATAGGTAAAAAGTGATATTGGGAATGGCCACTGCAATGGGAATGTCATGTCCTTAGGACATGGTGCACACAGTGTTGTGAGAGCAAACATAGAGAGCCGTAGGAAGAAGGGCCCAATGATCTCATTTCCTGGGCTGAGGAGAGGCTAGCCATTGTGGGGAGGGTGAGAAAGAGCCAGGAGTGACCTGGAGTTCTGGGCACAACCTCTGAACCAGGCAGCCATCCCATCCAGGGCATGGGGCAGATGGAGGCTGAGCTTGAATTATGTTCCTTAGAGCTTGTAATGAATCCATTATCACGAGTTTAGTCCAACCAGAGTCTTATAAAAGGGCATTTGAATGTAGGAACACAACCTTACAGAAGAAAGAGTCTGTGAGGAGGCACAGGCAAGAAGATGGCTTTGGGACTGTAACAATGGCCTCAAAAGCTGTGGAGTATCTCGAGTTGCTGGAAGATTCCAAAAGCAGGTGAAATCCTTGCTGTACAAATGTGAAGATTAGTCTGGATCCCTGGACCCCACTGGCAGCTGTAGTGAGTCCACCTTGTCTCAATATCTCTTGTGGAATATATTTTAGGAAAACATTTGACATCAACACCTGGCCTCCACACACATGTGCACACATGTACACACAAACACACACATACACACACACACACCACAGAAATTCAGAAGCTAAAAGAAACAACAGCTCAGGCTGTTGGAGGAGACACAGTCCAGTGGACACATCCATTTCAAGTTTTAATTTGTGTGGCTGTCAACTACTTACTAAGCATCCTGTTGACAGCTGTTTGTCACTGTAGCTCTTTGGATCCCTACAGCTCACATACTTTCTTCATTCCCATTGCCAGGGCTTCAGCCCCAAGACCATCTGCTGCAGTTTACAGATGAAATCTTCCTCTCCAGTTTTTCTTTCCTCTCTGCATTCCCAATCTTGTCACCAGAGCTGTCTTTTTAGGCACAGCAATCAGTTCATTGACTCAGTTCAAACTTCTTGATTTCACTTCCATTTCTCTTAGGCCAGGATCCAAATCCCATCTCATGGCTATGTCCCTCTCTCATCTGGCCCTGTCTGTGTCTCTAGCATCATCTCTATTGACTCATCTCCCATGTCTCTTGGTCTTCAGTCCTCACATTTGGTCCTCCAAGACTAACATTAAGCTGTTGGGCTGTAGCATGCATTCTTTCCTTTTGACAGTTGAGATACTGAGTGACCTCATTCAGGGTTGTTTCCCCTATCTACTCTTTGCCTGTTTCCCATCGTGCCTTAAATCTCTGTGTCCTCTAGACCATCTATGAGCTAGAGGACTCAAAAAACTGATTCTGTCATTTGGCTCAAGTTCAAAGGCCTGGGATCCAAGGAAAACACTTGTATAACTGCAGTTGAAACTTAAAGGCCTGAGAACAAACAGAGTGGGAAGGGATCTCTGCTGGTCTAAGTCTTGGAGTCTTCAGGCCAAGAGTTAAGAGCTCTGATGTTCTTGTGTAGGAAGTGATAAATGTCCCAGTTCTATTAAAAAAGTCACCATTGTTCCATTTGCTGGATCTGGGTAGACTCTCCAAGGATTGATGATGCCCACCCACACTGTTGAGGTTGCATCATTATGCAGTCTACTGATTCAAATGCTGATCTCATCTAGAGATGTCCTCACAGATATATGCAAAAAAATAATTTTATCAGTTACCTAGATACCTTTTCATTCAATCATGTTGAGACAAAATTAATAATAATAGATGCCATATTTTTGTGTGGATCTGATGTCCTTCTTGAATCCACAGGCCTAATTTGTGTCACTATCAGAGCACCAGTAGTGCTGGACCATCACTGACAGCTTTCTTGTTGGTGCTAAGCACATGCAAATTCCAAGAGGACAGAGATCAGACCAGCAGTGGCTCCAGAATTCCTATAAGAAATGCTTTATAAAATAAAGTTGAGAATTTATTTGGGGTAATAGAGATCACAGGCCAAAACCTTCCCATACTATTCTTGGCCTTATCTTTGAGAGGAATTATGTCACTGCAGTCTCTGGTCTACAACTACAAAATGTACTGAAAACATTGACCGAGTGACTAAGTGACTTAGTAACTGAACATGTGAGACATTCCACCATCAGTCCATGCCTAAGATCAAGGCCAAAAGGACTGACTTTCAAGTGAAACTGAAACTTCTTAAAGTTCTTCCTGTCTAACACCAGGCTTGGCTCGTCGTTAATAGCCCCAACCATTGGAAGTAGAAAAATTTGAAGACTAGGAGCCACACTTGGCTCCACCATGAGAAAGGGTGCCTAGTTACTCATCTTCCTTTGTTGTCAGTCCTTTCTGCTGCTCACAGAGAACACAGCTGTCACTATCCACCCTTTATCAGCTGCTGCTTTCTTTCACAGAGCACCCTTTCTCCAGGATGTAAGCTGTGGAGGAAGGGTTTTATTGATCTCTAAAGATGCTACATAAGCACCATCTGTTTTTAAGTGTCTTGTGAGTAGAGTGGCCTTCAGCATGACCATTTAGTATCCCAGGAAATGATGTCTCTTTAGTTAACTACAATAGATGAATTTAAAAGGGACATTAAATTAGGAAAATATTAGAAGGGAGAAGAAAAGTAACTGAACAGTGCTCAGTGAGAGAAAAGTTAGAGGAAGAATTTTTGTTGATTTTCAAAGAAATCCAGGGCTTACTAATTACTGCACAATCCTGATAGTTGCATTACTAGGTGACCAACAGGTATCAAATACTTACAGGGTTTTGACATTAATAAGACATGGAAATGGGCCAAATAATGAAGGGGATGATAGAGGACACAAATATCGTATGCACACAAATTTACCATCCTTGCTCCAAGTCACTGATAGATATCTAAGTATCTTCAGGAGAGTTTTCTTCCCGCTATATTCCTTAAGAAACCAGAAGTTTGCTTCTTTAGCTGGGGGAGTCATGTGGAACGATTAGGGGACAGATTGCTGAACCTGAAGGGAACACAGACTCCATAGGAAGACCAACAGAGTCAACTAACCTAGACCCTTGGGGGCTCCCAGAGACTGAACCACCATCCAAAGAGCATGTAAGGGCTGGACCTAGGCCTCCTGCACACATATAGCAGATGTGCAGCTTGGTCTTTATGCAGGTCCTCCAAACAACTGAAGTAGGGCCTTACCCTGACTTTGTTGTCTGCCTGTAGATCCAGTTCCCCTTACTAGGCTTCCTTGTCTGGCCTCAGTGGGAGATTGTGTGCCTAGTTCTGTAGTAACCCGAGAGCTAGGACAAATTAGTACCCAGGGAGGGGCTTCTCCCTTCTCAGAGGTGAAGCAGAGTGGGGAAGGACTGTATGAGGGGGGACTGGGAAGAGAGGGGGTCTTTGATTGGGATGAATGAATAAATAAATTAATGGGAAAAAGAATATTCTTTCTTTTTATGAGATGGGGGATTTTATCTTTAAAATGAAAAATAAAAGATTCAATACTATGTTCCCAAGACCTCCCTGTGAACTGACATCCTACTTGGCAGAAAGAGATAGGTACCTGGGTAACTGCCATCACGGTTGGCAAGTAAAGGCATGAATGGTAGACAAAGTCCCATCCTGGTAGGCAAGTTAGGACATAAATATAAAGAAGGCAAGTCTCTTGCCACAGTTGAATACCCCAACCAATGGGAGCAGGATAAGTGTGTAACAAAGACATGTTCCTAAGGAAACCTCTATCCTAAATCCTGATTGGTGAAATAACTTGGCACAGGTGTTTATGGTGTCCGGGCTTAAAAACCATGTAGAATTTTAAGGCCATGGTTCAGTTCCCGAATCTGGACCATGGCCCTGGTCGAACAGTCCTGGGGCACATGCTCAATAAACTCTCCCTGTCTGACTGAGGTTGGTGTTTGTTTGGTTTGTAAGGGGACTCCTGGGCCCCAACAATAATGAGAAATTATCTAGATCAGGTTTCCCTGAGTGAATAGGAGATTGTCTTAATTAATAATTATTGATGTAGGAAGACTAGCTCATTACAGGCAGCTCTATTCCTAGACTGGGAGTTAAACAGTGTAAGAGAGGAGAAACCTAACTGCAAAAAAGAAAGCAAATAAGCCTGCATGCATCTAATATCTTAGTCCATCAGCATTTCTCACTCACAATCAAATACATTAAACCAAGCTGGAGACTAGGGCTGTAGCTTAGTAATAGTGCTTGCCTACCATGCACAAGGTCCTGTGCTCAATCCCTGGCACCACAAGAGTTAAAAAAAATTAGCTTAAACAATCCTGTTATCAACTATTAGTGATGAAAGAAAAAAAGAAGAAAGTAAAATTATTTGAGAAACTTCAGAGAAATTCTCAATATTGACCAAAGTGCAGCTTGATATAATTGTTCTTGAAAACTACTCAGGAATGTACACCAATGCCCACCATGTTCCTTCCTTTCATTTGATAAATACTCTCACTTTATCTCATGTCAATGACATAATCAATCAAATGTAAATCTTTATGCTTGCACATATGTGTCTACCTTTATCTTAAAACACAAAGATGCATTTTCGAGGCAAGGTCTCATTATGTAAGTCAGGTGGGCTTTGAACTTTTCATCCTCCTGTCCCGGCTTCCTGGATGGTGTGATTGTAGGCATGAGCAAACATGCCTGGCTCTAAAGCTATTTCACATGGCTTGTTTTGTAATGGCAAGAGGTTGATAAGAACTTAAATATTTCATCAGATGGGCTGATTAAATAAATAATATCATTACAACTCAACAGAATAACAAAGACAAAAATCTTCAAGTTTCCTGTTTATTAGTTCTGCTGTTCTATTATGAATGAATAGCAGTGGCAGCCGAATACCATGTGCAGCATGATGGCAGTTTCCCAGTTGTTTTCCTGAATGGGCTTTTTCATAGTGTTTCACACACACACACACACATAACACCCCCAAAAGGAAACAAACCAAATTTCAAAACATACTTATTATACTTACGAGACTTATGAGTGAATTTCCTTAATCTTAATTTTTCTGTAGATTTTTTTTTTCATGCTGAAACATAGTCTAGAAGAAGAAGATAATTGCTTCTTGGAAATGTACCCTCTTACCTCTGGGTGGTCTCATCCATCCCCGTCTCCAGCTAAGGCTAAGCAGAGTTCTTTTTTATGCATTGTTATGCCCACCTAGCCTGCACAAAGCATGTTACAAATGATTTCCCTCTCTGATTTCTATAGACAAGTGATTGAAACCTTGCTGGGGAAGAAGACACACAGAGAAGCAGAGAGAAAGCAGGCTATGTGTTATTGGCAAGACCTGAGAGAAAATTCGATTCCAGTTTTAAAGCTTCAAACTGGACCATCTGCACCAAGCCTTTTCTATTGTCTGCACCAAGCCCTTTCTATTGTTCAAGCCCATTTGGCCCTCGTGTGCCTTCTCAGTAATTGGGATCTGGCATTTGTATAATTGGGACGTGAATGAAAAGTCGGATTTTCCTGCTGTCTCAGATGCTGTTGTTGAAGCCTTCTCTGAGACCTCCAAAGGAAACATTTGTCCAAGTTTAAAGAGCCCTCCCTGCTTTCCCAGACTGTGGGCTGCTGGCAGCTGGGCTTAGCTCCTGTAGCCACTCTCTCTGCAGTCAATGTTAACTTCATTAACCTGTTGGTGTTCATCCATGACACATTTTATTATCTATATTTGGATTATGTAATTTTGGGGTAACTAGATACTGCTAGTTGGAGATATTTTAAGATGTATTTCTGTCTTAGTAGTTGCTCCAAATAAAAATGATAAAACAAGGACCTCCTTTAAAAAAAAATCCAGACAACACAATTCTAACACCCGGGGAGAGCTGGTTAGTACAGAGACAGCCTATCTGTGCTCTCAGAAACAAAGAATTAGGGCTGGAAGCAGCCAAATTTGTTCACTTCTTGTCTGATTTAATCTCTGTCTTGCTCATAATTCAAGCTCTTTGCACTTTCTCAGCGACCCACTATGTCAGTTTAGAACAGACTAATACATGCCTTCCACTTGAAACACATGACTGGGTCAGCAGTCGAATGGAAGCTCATCCAAAGGAAGGCAGACACTTTGCAAGCAGAGTCAGCTTCTCCAAGGAATCCAAGGCAAGATGTCACTGAACGGCATTTCCATGAAAGAAAATACAATTTATACTTGTATAAACCTAGTTTTGGACAATAACTAATTCATGCTTACAGTTGTCAAACATTAAGTGCTCAAAAGCCCCTTTAGGCATTTAACTTAAAAAGTAGCATTATTCAATAGATGGGTGCATTTGATGTGAATTTAAGTTACATGTATTTAAAATAGTGTGGCATACAAATAAGGTTTTTATTTTAAAAGGCTTACATGGATGTTTTAATGGTAGGAATTAAAGACTGTGTTTTAGTGACACAGATTCCACATATGATTAAATTAGAATGATTCTACAGGAGGAATGTGCAAATGTCTGACGAGTTAAGTGAAAAAGAAGACATATGCAAATGAGCACTTCATTTCCAGTGTTGATCATCTGATTCTGTCAGGTGCAATTTGGGGGTTACTGGGAACCAAACATGTTGGCTAAAGCTCCTTTGCTGGTAAAGTTTTATTTAATGCATAAAATTTGAGTTAAAATTGGCCTTCAACCTGGTTTTAAAACTGTTGATCAAGTCCTGTGGGTCATTGACACTCTTGCCTTCACATGGTGGCTCGCTTCAGCTGGTGAATGAGAACATATGCTCTTTCTCATCGGGGCGAGTTCTCAATGGTGCGAGTCTTAAAATAATGTAGAAGTGGGTTTATCAAGGTCTCTGAACTTATGTGGCATGCTTCTGTCTTACAAAAGTGATTTGAGGATGTTAAAGCCCCGTTAGTCACTTATTATCTACAAGCCTCTCATTTTATGACTTTGAGTTTAAATAACCACTTGAGATGAAGCAATACCGACATTTTGAATCCAGGTAAGAATGTAGCTCAGAATTTTTAAGATTTTGTCTTTTAGCATATGTCTTTTCTTTGTTTGTTTTGTTTAATGACATAGTCCCTAGTCCATGCTGGGGTGGGACTTGCTACATGCCTAGGTTAACCTTCTGATTCCCTAGCCTGCACCTCCAAGGTTCAGAGTTAATAGGGCCCGTGCCACCTTGTCTGACTTACGTCATGCTGGGGAATCAAACCCAAGGCTTGGTGCATGCTCGCAAACACTATACTAACTGAGCCACTTTCCCGCCTGCATACATCTTTTAATAGTCACAATTAGATACTGACAGCCTTTTTCCATTATGAAAGCTACTTATTCTCAATCCCAGAGGGCTGAATAACACAAGAGCCACCATATACACTCCAAAGTGACATTGATCCTAAAACGATCTTGACTTCCATTGCTTGATATACTTGCTAATAGCTTTTTAATGGCTAAGCGCTAAGAGCTTAGCTAAGGTTAGCGCCTCCCTTGCCTGGCTTCTCTGTAGTCTTCCTGCTTGAAACCCTCCCTTTCAGTCCTGGTTAGGCTCTCTCTAAGCCCCGCCCATCACTCTCAGAGGTATGCTTTTACTGGCTGTTCCTTTTCTACCCAAGCCTTACCTGCTGGTGTTTCACGGGGCTCCAGCTATTGATCACTTTTTCTCCTAGCCTTACAAACCTTCTCCTTTTACTTTAACCTCCGTAATGGTAATGACCCTCATAATTATCTTCAACTCTATACTTCCAACTAATGCATCACAGGTACTAAACCACATTTATTATGTGCTCTGTCCTTGGCTCTTCTGTCTCCCCAGAGTCCTTCTCATCAGTGGTGTTGCTCAGGTTGCAGACTGCATAACACAAGCTCAACTACAGTTATTCATTGTCCCCACATCAACTATCCACATTCTCAATTATAGTATAAACACATATGTTAGATTTGATTCTTCTATCTCGAGTAGCATTCTAGTGTATCTAGATTACCAACTTACTGATCTTGCCACTCTTTGTGGAGTTGGATGCAGGTGAGAAGGTGAGCTTTGCTTTGCAAAAGCATCTTAGCCATCTGGCAGGTGGATCTAAGGTTACATTTTGACACAATACTGTTTGTTAACAATCCAGTTAAAGGCAAACGCTTCAGAATGTTTGATGTTTACTGTTTTGTTTTGGGCTGCATTCATATCTATCCTGGGGTGCATGCAGCCCATGGGTCACACAATAAATATGTCAGCCAGGGTTTCCTTTTAAAGTCATACCCAGCAAGTAGCTTTCTCTAGTGAAACGGCATGGAACTATGGGAAGGCTCCACTCTGGCTCTGTGCTGACGTGTGTGCGCAATCTGGTGCAAAGCACGACTTCTCACCAACATGCTAGTTCAGCCTCCCTGAGCTAGGGGGTGTGAGCCTGTCCCTACCCCTCCTCCCGCCCCAGACAGTTTGCATAACACATCTGCTCAGAAAAGTCCTTCCCCCTATCCCCCCTTCCTCCTCTTCTTTCCATCCTTGCTCTCTCCTTTTCTCCTCCTCTTTCCCTCTCTTTCCTTTTTGTCCCTTTTTATTTTGATCTTTAAAAATATAATTTTATTTATTTTATTTTATGTATAAGCGTTGTGTCTCTCTGTATGCAAGTTTAACATGTGGGTATAGTAGCAAACTGAGCCCAAAAGAGGGCTTCGGATACCCTGGAACTGGAGGCTGCAGCCATGTTTGTACCAGTGTGTGGATGCTGGGAACTAGATTGAACTAGATTGTCTGCCAGAGCAGCAAGTGGTCCTAACTGCTAAGCCATCCCTCCAGACCCTCATCTCAATCTCTTGACATATTGCCAGCAGGTTAGCCGCTCCGTCTGGCGTATAGGTGTCTGGCTAGTGGAGTGTAAGGCTGCAGTGTTGAGCTTTTAGCTTACACACTGCCCAACCAAATGTACTTCATAGAGAAAAGAAAACCCTAATTTTTAAATAAGTGAAATGAGTAGAGAGCATCCATCTTTTTGATTGTATGAATGTCTATCCCACCTTTCTAGTGACAGCACATATGCACTTCAGAATGGGTATTGTGGTCAGAGATTTTTATACTTTCATTTGTAGCTTTCACACAGCTTTCCCAATTCTCAGAGAACTCTAGGTACTTTTGAAGTCGTGAGTTCTTCCTTACTCTGTTGCCAAGCAGATTTCCTATAGATAGCTCCCAGTCATTAATCATTTCAAGTAACCCAGGCCTGGGGCCTCCAGAGCTTAGTTCATCACCTGAACGTAATTCTCAAAGGGCATCACTCTTCGAGCCCTATGCTACGTTGACATCTTCTTTGATCTCCAGAATTGGTGTCTCCCTGCATAGATCCTCAATGATTCCCCATTTCTGCTGGAGGAGGATTGATTAACGTGTTTGTAGACCAATTGTCTTTTTTTTTTTTAAGTAATAGCTTTTATTTATGGGATATTCTGAGGCACAGTCCTTTAATGAATCAAACTTTGAAGGCAAAAACAACAGAGCTAGAAGAAATCTTTAGAGAATGTCTGGTCCATCCCACGGCCACCAACCAGACATGACAGCCTTTTCTCTTTGAGCAAACTGGATGATTGATCTGTCTTCACCACACCAGAGTAGCAAACAGTTTCATGCAAGAAAGGCTCAACAGAAGTGTAAGATAAGATAGACTTCAGTCAGTGAGAAGGCCATACCCTTTCTGTCAAAGGAAATGGATGCTAGGCCTAGGTGTGCTGAACCCACGGGGTCTGGACGAGGCTCCCCAGGGTGGGTTGGAATGCTAGCTACTCCTGGCCCTGTCAGAATGAAGTGGCTGAAAGAAATGGGCTCCAGGCCTCCTCACAGCAGATGCTGGTCTGTGTTCAGACAAGAATGATTAGGACTCCATTTTCCATCATGTACATTGTTATTCAGGAAAACCCACAATGATTATTGATCATGAGGCAATAGCTTCAAAAGCAACGGGTGTTCTGCGAAGAAAGTCAGTTTGGCTTCCTATGAAAAAGCAAGTCGTTCTAGGAGCAAGGGTGCTGGAAGCCACCAGAAACACAAACAGAAGGAAGTAAGTTCATCAGCCATTGGGAACAGCGGAGGGAATCTGACTGTTCAATAAAGGGCTCGGTGGGGTCAAGTTCGTGCTATCTGACCAGGTCTCTGGTACCTGAGACGGAGGGCTTTTATGCCCACCTTGTAACATTTGCCATTTGTCTCAGTCTGTGTTTTGTGGTTAATTTATTTTGTATTTCATTAGGCCTGAAAGCTTAGAGCTCATTTGGACTTTTAGCAGCAATTAATATTTAGCAGCCAGGCACTGGTGTGTGTGTGTGTGTGTGTGTGTGTGTGT
>NW_022196912.1:86710118-86727209 GCF_008632895.1 Mastomys coucha | reverse complement strand
AGAGAGAGAGAGAGAGAGAGAGAGAGAGAGAGAAGCTGAGACAGACGACAGACAGAGACAGGGAAGAGACAGAGATGGAGAGATGGGTAGGGGAGCAGACAGTTATGCACACAGTACGAATGCCTCGATATGCCCAGGGCCAGATCAGACTTATTAGCCACAGCTTTCCTCGTGTTAGATTTTAACTGCCTCATTTTATAGAGAGTGAAAGCGAGTCTATTCATACCAGTGATATCCAAACTGGGAATAAAGTTTTCCTTCCATCTTAGAAGCATAATCTTACCCTAAGAAGAACTTTAAAAAAAAAAAGTTTACAGAAAATTGGCAGATTATGAATTGTGCAACTTCTTATTCAGCTTTGTCTTGTTTTTAGTGTCACTGTCTCATAAGTCAGATGGCAAGAGACGGGTGTGGGATAAAAAGAAGGCTGGCTCTCAGCAGCTCCAGCCGCGGGTGAGGGCCAGCCCTTCCCATCACAGCCTCACCTTTTAACACCCAAAGTGGATGCTTCACTTTACTCCACACCCACTATGGGTGGCGAAGGAGGTACTTAAAACTCCTGTGGGTAGGGAGCACTAAGCGACACACTTGGTCTTCAGAGATGTTCATATTTAGTGTTAAAGAAATGGCGTGTATTGCTAGACCATAGTTCAGAGGAACACCGAAATTATACCCCTTCCATAAACGCGCCTTGTGTTTGTCTGAGGCCTGTTGTCAGCACCCTTTCCACACAGGACATAGTAGTTGACTTCTGACCTTTTCAGTATCGATCTCTATAGCTCCAGATCTGAGACAGCAGTGTTTTTACTCTCTGTACTGCCCTACGTTTTCACTGTCCACCACTCCAACTCCTTGCTTGGCTAACTTCTGGTTGCATCTATGGAGGCTGCACATCTCTGAGGAGCTCCCTCTGAAACTTCTGGTGGAGACAAGCATCAGGCACGTGCAGACAGGCTCCAAGAGGTAGTCCTCCAGCACGTGGGGATGCTTCTGAGTATCAGGCATGCGCAGACAGGCTCTGGGCAGCAGTCTTCCAACATGTGGGGATGCTTCTGAAGAGAACTCTCCTTATGACTCTGATGGGGGTCCTGTTCACAGAATCGATGCTCACTCAGATCAGTACCTCACGTCTACCTAGCTAGCTGCTGGTGTTCTCTGGCTGCGTCTGCTCAGAAGTGCTCGGAGCTGTCACACTTGTAGGCTGCTGCCATCTTTAGAGTTTTGTGGTCCCTGACCTCAGCCAGGTGCGGGATGTTGCACAGGTGGCCACCACGTTTCTTCATTGACTGACGCTGCCTATGCTTTCATAATTACTTCAGATTCTTCACGCTTTCTGGTTTCTCTTCCCTCCGTTTCTTTTTGTTTGTTGTTTGTTTGTTTGTTTTTGTTTTGTTGTTGTTGTTGTTTGTTTTTTTCGAGTCAGGGTTTCTCTGTATAGCCCTGGCTGTCCTGGAACTCACTCTGTAGACCAAGCTGGTCTCGAACTCAGAAATCCGCCTGTCTCTGCCTCCCAAGTGCTGGGATTAAAGGCATGCACCACCACCACCCGGCATTCTTCCCTCAGTTTCATCAGAAGAGTTTGCCTCCTCCTTAGGAACGTCACGGTTTTATTTTCGGAAAAAAAACCCCAAAAAACCAAAAATTTTCTATAATTTTCAATAAAGCCTGCAAACCTCCTTGTGGGGTGTCCATTCTTCCTGCCATGTTCAGTGAAGGAGTCATGACTCCTGCTAAAAATAATCCTTCTCTGTGCTCTCTGGCTCCCATCTCTTCTCCAGATCCAGGGAAGCTCACTTTGCAATTTCATAAATCTATATTTTATTCTTCTTCTTCTTCTGTGAATCTGGCCCATTTTATACCATTGGCTGATGCTGTGTGTGTGTATGAGTGTGCGTGGTATGTGCGCATGTGTGCACATGTGTGTTTGTGGGGGTCAGAGATCAACGTGGAGTGCCTTTCTCAATCTTTCTCCATCTTATGTTTTGAAACAGGATCTCTCACTGAACCTGGAACTTGCCAATGAACCCCAAAGATCTTATCTGTACCTCCTGCACACTGAGATCACAGGCATTCTACATGGGTAGTGGGGATCTGAACTTGGATTTTCATGCTTGTGTGGCAAGCCCTTTAAGGATCAAACCATCTCCCCAGCCCATTGTTCTCTTCTTGAGTGACTCTTCCCTTCTCTATCTTCGTTTGTGTCTGTGAGATACCACATAGTCACACAGTTTGATTTTACAGTTTTGGGGTGTTTGTTTGCTTGTTTTACAGTTTACCCCATTTTGTATTGTGATGTTTTCCAGAGCTCTGCCCTGCCATTTTATGCCTGCTCATCATTTTCCTCATACTGTTACCAATGAATTATCATTTACATATTTTCATGTGTTTAATTATTACAAACACTCACGTGTACAAAAACACCTTTTTTCCCCCCAGAGACAGTCTTGCCTTATAGCCCCTGCTGGCTTTGAACATGTGGTCTTCCTGCCTTGGCCTCCTCAGTACTGGGAAGACAGACGTGTGTCTCTACGTAGGCATAACTTTATTTTTAAAACACTTCTTTTGAGTTTGGCTGTTAATAATAAAATCAAGCGTTTAGTTTGGGGTTTCTCAGTGTCAATACTATTCACTATTCACATTTGGGGTTGGACGATTCTCTGTGGTGAGTGATGTCCTGGATCGCATCCTCGGCCTCTACCCACAGGATGTCAACAGCTCTCCTCTCCGAGCTGTGCCAACTGGGAAATAACTGAAGAGGTACATTTTTTTCCTGGTCGAGAACCTTCTGCTACATTTAGCTTAAGCTGTCGCCTCAGGAGTACTTAGTCTCTTTGTGGCCTCTCCTTTCTCTCTTGCTCTCCCCTTCTCCCACTTCTGTCTGTATGCGCGGTTGAGGGATATGGGGATTCTATGTGTAATCTTGGCATCGGTGAGAAACCTCTGGCATGCAAATACTTTGCCGCTGGCTTGTACGGCCTGTGACTTGCCGCTTGTTCCTCCAGAAAGGCTTACCACAGGCCATCACTCAACTGGAGATGCAGTTCTGGCTGAGTTTCTGGAACTCAGCGGCATTTTCTCCCTTGCTCTGACACTGGCTGTCCCCCTCCACAAGTTCACTGTGGGGACAGACAGTTGGTCTCTTCGGCAAGGGCACTTTAACTCTTTCCACGCTTATTCAAACCTTTGGCCATCTGGAGGCCCCCTAGGTGTGACATCCGGTTGCATATCCTGTTCCCAAGCACCTGCCTGGACCTCTTTTTGTAGAGCCCACTTCTGGCCAGTATGAGGGACCGTGGAAGATCATCTCTTCTCATCCCTGCAGACAGGATGTGTCCTGATGCCCTGTCCTCTCACATTGCCCTTTGAGTTCTCATCAGTCTTCTCTTTCTCAGAGTTTAGGACCGAGAGGGAGAGATGTTTAGAACTTCTCACAGGGGCCACAACACTTGCTCTACCTCTACTAAATCTCATAGCTCTTTCTTGCTCCTGCCCTCCAGTCTTCTGTCTTAATTTTTATTTATTTATTTATTTTTTGGTGGTAGATGGTGGGGTAGAAGGGAGCCATTTAGACATTGGCTTTATTCTATAAATACCATGTCCTGAAACTTCCAGTTCTTTTACTGGCATCCAGAATTAGCCGTCACCCCTACCGTCACACCATCACATGTGTAAGAACCCATTTTGAAACTCAGTACAAGTTTCTGCGCTTTGGTTTTAGAACATTCTTTTGTTCTTCCTGGGATATATTTTTTTAAAGTTTCCTCTTTTCAGAGGCAATGTGGCCCCATCTTAACATTCAGTATAAATGATAGAATGGCTGAGAAATAAAAAGAAATTACCAAGAGGGAAAGATATAAAATATAAAATGTCTGATGGTTGAACTCTCAGGCTTCTTTTTTGCCAAAGTCTTACAAAGCTCATCAAATATTCATCTCTCAGACCTTAATGTCTTTGGAGGTAGAGACTAATGCTAGATCCGTGCCAGCCTCCAATGGCAGTTGGGAACACAAGGGTCACAAATCGCTTAACACTCTCCCTTTCCTCCAAATGCAGGAGTGGATCTTGCCATCAGGCAGATCTAGCTGCTCAGGAGTCAGGGCTGAGAGGTACCACTGGCAGAGAGCTTGCTGTCTGTGTGGACATAGCCAATAAAAATTGGAAGGGAGTGTGAAGTACATGTATATGTGTTTTAAAGGTTATTGGCAACGTCTGGCTGTTTCACTGCCAGTAACGATCACTCCTTTCCCCCTCTATAATTCTATTCAGCTTCATGCTGGACTGATTCAAATAGGAAGCCGACACAATGTCTACCAAAAATCATTTTAATCTCCAAGTTCCATAAAACAATATATGACACTCATATAACTCAGGTTCCTGGAACGAAGCTTGTTACAACCAAAGCACTTCCAATTTTATTTTTAGAAACGGGTTCATGCATTTTACATCGAATTAGGCTGACTTCCTTTCTGTCTCAGTTGGGGGGTTGTTTTAAATCACAGCCGGTGGGTAAAGAATAATTTGTTTCTATTTTTTTTTTGCTTTGAAAAGACCATTGACTCTCTTAAGAAAGCAGTTGCCATTTTGTTTTCCTTGAGAAGCTATAGCCTGCAAAATCTCTCCTTGACAAACAGACAGAACCGATGTGATGCCATAGATTTTTCTACTACAGTGAACCAACCTGATAGGGAGTCAAGGCTCTGAGGACTCATAATGGCCTAGACTGAATGCAGAGCTGGCATGGGGCTTCTTCCAGATCCTGCCTGCTGTGCTTCTGAACTGAATTTAAAGCTGTTGCTGACGTATAAGCACCCTTTGGAAACAACTTACAGTCTAGCTTGTGCCTGCACCACAAAACTACTGCCCACAAACAAACAAACAAACAAAAAATACACACTGAAATAGAGGGAGGAAAAGGGACACAACAAATGGTACATATTGGTGTGTTGAGTTTATTCTGGTTAAAGAGGTAACACGTCTTAAAGAATTAATCCTTTTCTGATAGCGTGTGTGAGTTAGTGTGCATGTCAATGTGTGGAGGCCAGATCAGGGTCACTTTGGGGTGCTGTTTTACGAGAGTCATTTATTTACCTAGTCTTCTGAGACACTTTTTCACTGACATGTAGGGCTCTCTGATTAGTGAGGCTGTCTGATTAGGCTAGGCTGGTTGGCTAGCAAACTCCAGGATCCTTTGGTCTCCGTATCCTTAGAGCTTAAATACAAGTTGAGGATCCTGTACTCTGCTTTTACTATGGGTGATGGAATCAAGCTCTTATGGTTCTTCAGTAAGCACTTCCCCAGCCCCGCAACTCATTTTCAAAAGGTAAAGTGGTAGTTCATGAGAGATTTCAAGGCCCCACTAGAAAAAAAATAAGAAAACCCCTAAAATATATTTACACGGGAAGTATTTTAAAAACTATTTCTTGAAAGACAGGCTAAACACTGCCTATCATATTCACTTTAAATGTGGAGATCGGATACCAAGTAAATCTTTGGTAAACCCCTCACAATCTGGAATCAGCTCAGGAAAAACAGAAAGGAAAAATTAGAAAAAGCCACAAAGATGAGAGATGTGGGCTGACGGATGACAAGCTCCGAAGTGTAACTGCCACAGAGGTTTTCTCTGCAAACCTCAGGCTGCCTGGATGAGCTGACTGGCCCTCAAGTGTGCGGTGTTCATCCACCAACCGTTTACATTCTCACTGAGGACTTCTTTGCAAAGGATCATGGTCTTTAGGCTTGTGTTTATTTCAGCCAACTTTTTGATTTGAAAATTTTCGGCCCTATAGAAATGTCAAAAGAACAAGAACAAATTATTTGTAAGAAAGTTGCTGATAGTCAACTCTTTTGCCCTAGAATACATCAGAGTGTAACTCCCACATAAAAAGCTGTCCTCCCACAATTCCATCTCCACACACCAGGAATTTTGCATCAGTGTGACATGATTGTTTCATTACACAGAACACACATTTCTCAAGGGGGTTTCCTATAGGTTCCCCTCTCTTCAATCTGTGTCTAGTAGGAATCATGTACCAGCTGTGGATGTTGCTCAGTGCTAGAATACTTGGTATGCTTATGTCTAGTTTAGATACATTTGTAAAGAAAAACAAGTTATACACTGGCCAAGGCATAGGGATGTTGTGTGTGCGCTGCTACTGCCAATAACAGAGAGACTGACTGAGCAAAAGGATGCTAAGTTTGAGGTCAGCCTGGACTATATAGCAAAACCATGTGAGCCAAACAGCTGAAACAATAGATCTCACAAAAAAACAAGCAAGTAAAACAACTACTGTGTTTGATTGACATAGGCCAATCAAATACATTTTGCTGGTCCCATATATAGAAAATCATCCTGCCATTTATTTATTTATTTATTTATTTATTTATTTTTGTTTTGTTTTGTTTTTTCTTCAAGACAGGGTTTCTCTGTGTAGCCCTGGCTGTCCTGGAACTCACTCTGTAGACCAGACTGGCCTTTAACTCAGAAATCCACCTGCCTCTGCCTCCCAAGTGCTGGGATTAAAGGCATGCGCCACACTGCCCAGTTTATTTATTTTATTTTTATTTATTTATTTATTTTTGGTTTTTCTTTTTTTTGTTGTTTTTTGTTTTGTTTTTTTCAAGACAAGGTTTCTCTGTATAACCCTGGCTGTCCTGAAACTCACTCTGTAGACCAGGCTGGCCTCAAACTCAGAAATCCACCTGCCTCTAGCTCCAAAGTGCTGGGATTAAAGGCATGCATCAAGGTGTGCATCACCACTGCCCCGCTCATCCTGCCTTTTAAATTGAGGTATATGAAAATATGTATAGTTTGAAAATGGACACTCATGTATCATATGAAACAATTGTCACTTTGTTGTATGAAAACAACCAACCATTTGTGTTAGTATGTTGAGCCAAAGGTAGTTAGCACTAAGTCTAAGTGTTATTTTGTTCTTTAATCTAGAACGAGGGTGAACTAACATTTTCTGTAAGGGGCCAAGTATAAATACGCATATTTACATATACAACAACATAACAGTAATATCAATATTTTAGGCATGTGATGCTCTATGTGTTTCAGCTGCCCAGCTGTGCTGTAGCTCAGCCAAAGCCACAGACAATGTAGAAATGAAAAACTGTGATTGTGCTTCGAAACATTTATAAAATTTTCAAATACCATAAAACATTATTTTTCTTTGGAGTTTTGTTTATTAGATTGAGACAGGGTATCATGAAGTCCAGGAATTCACTATGTAGGCAAAGATGACCTTGAACTTCTGATCCTCCTGCTTCTACCTTCTAAGTGTTGTGATATGGGGCATGAATCAGCAGGCCTAATTTATGTGCTTCTGGGGATCAAATCAAGAGATTCATGCAAACCAAGCAAGGATTGTACCAGCTGAACTTCATCCCCATCTCTCTTTGAAGTTTTTTTTTCTATGACTTAAAAGTATACTAACCATTTGTAGCTCATAGGTTGTAAAAAAACAAGTAGGTTGTAGGGCTTGACCCTTTGTTTGCTGTCCCATATACAGAAAATCATCCTGCCTTTTAAACTGAGGTATATGAAAATGTGTAAAATTTGAAATGGACACTCATGTATCATAAAAAACAATTGCCACTTTGTTTTATGAAAACAACCAACCGTTTGTGTTAGTACGCTGAGACAACGGAAGTCAGCACTAAGTCTCAGTGTGTGATTACCGCGTGCTTCCAAAAATGTGTTTTGCTCAGCCAGGCCGTGGTGACAGATGCCTTTAATCCCAGTGCTTGGGGGGCAAAGGCAGGCAGATCTGTGAGTTCAAGGCCAGCCTGGTTTATAGAACAAGTTCCAGGCCATCCAGGACTATATAGAAAAACTATGTCTTGAAAATAAAAAACAACTGCAACAAAAATGGTTTTGCCTCATGTGTGTGTATATATATATATATTATATATATATGTATATATATATATATATGTGTGTGTGTGTGTGTGCATGCATGCAAGCGTGTGTATGTATGTGTGTGTGTGTATATATGTGTGGTGTGTGTGTGTGTGTGTGTGTGTGGTATGTGTGTGTGTGTGCTTGTGTGAGTGTGTGTGGTGTGTGTGTGTGTGTGGTATGTGTGTATGTGTGCATGTGTGAGTGTGTGTGTATGTGTGTATGTGTGTGTGTATGTGTGTGTATGTATGTGTGAGTGTGTAGTGTGTGTTTGTGTGTATGTGTGTGTATGTGTGTGAATGTGTATATGTGTGTGAGTGTGTATGTGTGTGTGTGGTGGTATGTGTGTGTATGTGCGTGTGTGAGTGTGTGTATATGTGTGTAAGTGTGTAGTGTGTGTTTGTGTGTGTGTGAGTGTGTGTGTATATGTGTGTGAGTGTGTATGTGTGTGTGTATTTATGTGAGTGTGTATGTGTGTATGTGTGTGTGTATGTATGTGTGGTGCTGGGAAGAGACTGAGGCCTGGCACTTGCTAGGCAACCCTCCATTACTAAACTACAGCCTCAGGCCTTTGATGTTGTTCTATTATCAGAGTCCTTACACAGCAAATGTATGCAGTATTTGAATATCTGTCACGACAGTGACCCTGCCTGTGAGGCCAGCCTAGTGAGTCTATGTGACAGAACTATGTCAGAGGATATGACGGCTCCTGTAGATCCCTTCAGCCATGTCACCTCTTCTTATCAAATTCTCTGCCAGCTTAGTGCAGGGCCCCAGCCTTGATTTTACAAGAACAGACACAGAAAGGTAGGAGTCAGCAGGGTCCAGAATCTGTCTGGGCTAACAAACTTGGCCCTCATTTGCAAATCTCCTGGGAGCCTTCCAATGTCTTTAGGTGTCCCCTGTCTGGAGGGAAGCTTGTACAGTTGGGGTGGTCCTCATGTATTTCCTTTGCTACATTTTACTTACCATGGCTACACCACCATTTGACTTTGTTAAAACAGAAATTGAAATGGCTTCTTTACACTTGAGAATGGTGATGTGTGACTCGTGGGACTTCCTCCAGAAACACAAGTGGGTTGTCCCATTAGTTCCTGCCAGAAGGCTCCAGCTTTCCGGACGTACTCCAGGTACCTTTAGTATGCTTACAGTCTTCAAATATGAAGTGAAGAGGAACTGTTTGGACCCAGAGCCAAGCATGTCTCTACTTCTCTGAAGACAACAGATGTGTCAGTCATCTTGGAGGCTCATTTAGGACAGAGGTCTTAGTTAGGGAGACATACGTCAAATGAATGATGGTTGCTGATGAGACTCAACCCCTGTTTGGGCACAGCCACTCATGGTTGTATGGGGGAATCTTTTATTAGAAACATACTCCCATGACAGCATCTACTGCAAATTTCTAAGGTCCCCTAGTGAATCTCACATGTAGGGTTTTTTTTGGTTTTGTTTTTTTGGTTTTGTTTTTTTTTTTTTTTTTTTTTTTTTTTTTTTTTTGAGACAGGGTTTCTCTATGTAGTCCTGGCTGTCCTGGAACTCACTCTGTAGACCAGGCTGGCCTCAAACTCAGAAATCCACCTGCCTCTGCCTCCCAAGTGCTGGGATTAAAGGCATGTGCCACCACTGCCGGCTTCACATGTAGGTTTTAAATAACGATTCCTCTCTCAGCTCAAGCTGGAGAAGCCTGTGTCAGCACTGAGGGACCAAACACATTTAGGGATGATGTTATTTCTGCGGTTCTCAAATCCTTATTATTTTCCTACTTCTCAAATCAAATGCTGCGCTAATTTCCACAATATCCATTTTATTAGTTAAATAAATTAACCTGTAGTGGCAATATCATTAATAAATGAACAAAATCCATCTGTAAGTGCATCCATCATATTAAATTTATGTTGCTCTTAATATCTCCCCTCTCTGAACTATTTTACTCCACTAAAGGCACTAAGCAATTCTTTTTTTTCAAATTTATGGAAAAAAGATGGCTGAACTCCTGGTAATTTATTCTTTTGATTTTTTTTTTTTTTTTTTTTTTGAATGCAGTTTGGAAAGCAAGAATTTTCTTTTCATTTGCAGGAGGGCAAAGCCATTGGTAGTTCAGTCCCTTCCCTTCGCTGGCCTTCATGTCTAGCTCAGGTTTCCATGCCCAAAGCATCATAAATAACCAATGAAGTAAAAAACTATCTAAACACTAGGAGTCAATTTCCATAAACGCTCATGTTAAAAATGCATGACTGGTATGCAGGGTTAATTTTAGCCACAGTGTCGTTTCTGTCTGTGGCCCGTTTTCCTGGCATGTCTTAGCCCTTTAAAGCCCACTGAAGACGAAAGGCAGCGTCTGTGGAGCAGTACAGGTGGCATCAGCTGCTACAACGTAGATGTGTTTCTCCCTCATAGCATCAACCCGTGTGCCCTCAGGAATGAATGAGTAAAAGGATCTCAAACGCGATGGTGGAGAGGAGCGAGCGGCAGGTGTGAACCGACTACTGCCCTCTGACCTATAAACACAGTGAAATGATAGAAAGCTAAACACCCCCTGCCCTCCACCGCTGCCAAAGCCTCCACTGCTGCAGCCGACCGTGATGCAGTTTCCACGAGGGGTGAAACAGTGGTGGGGGGCCTCTCTGACTCTCCTGAGCCAGAGAATACTTATGTGGTACTCACTCAGTGACTTGGGCTTAACCAACTAAACAAGAGCCTCTGCTTAGTAGAGAAAAAGACTTCGAACAGCCCCTGACTGTTATTACTGCTGCTGATGCCTAAGAAAGCTGAGAATGGTAGAGAATAATTTCTGTTCTTTTTCATAATGCATTAGTAAGTTCTATGTACGTTATTAGTTTGTAGTAAGTTATTAGTAAGTTAGAATGTTGGTTTTAAGAGTACAGTTCTTGTCATGTGTATCCAAAATTTCTTAAGGCCCCCGGAGCCTCTTACAGCAGGAACTTTTGCCTGGATGGCTTGATTGTTGACTCACGGTATCTTTTATATAAAAACCAATATTCTTACCAGTGTTTGTACTGTAAAGATTGTTATGGGCGAAATGCTCAACAGAGTTGGGCTACACTCGTCATTAGAAAAGCCGTCTATGAGGGAAGAGTAGAAAATGTGAAAAACAATAAGCTTTTATAGTTTTTATTTTAAAAAAAATAGTTTTTAGTCTCAGCTTCCAGTTCCAGGCAAACTTCGAGACATTTGGAAGCACAACACCGCCACCTTCTGGTAGAGTCTTACTATCGTCCTCTCTGCCAGTTGAGGGGACTCTCTTCCACCCTCATAATTTGTGTTTCTGTTAGGACAGATCTAATTTGATTTGTAGCGTTGAAAACTTTAAGTAAAGTCTAGACAATGGCTTAGTCAATTTGGATTAAGATCAAAGAGTCTGAAAACAGGCGGCTCTTAATTGGTTCTGTTGTTGGAGAGGAATGTGATTTTGGCATCACCGATCTTACCTGAGGAAATCTCTTACTTGCCGGCTACACAAGACTCTGTTTCTTGTATCCCAGGCAGGTCTGGAACTCACTGTGTAGCTGAGGATGACCTTGAACTTCTGATTTTTCTGCTCCCCCCTCCCAAGCCTGGGATTACAGCTATACACCATCACACCCAGTTTTTTTTGAAGCTAGGAATTAAGCGGAAGCTATGTTTATACCAGGCAAGCGCTCTACAACTGAGAGGCATCTCCAGGCCATTTCCCTAGAGCATTCTAATAACGTTGAACATGACCTATGTCCTAGGAGCTGGTGAGGATTCTTGCCACTAAGACTGCAGAGGTGCCGGTAGGGTTTGCCCCTCACTGCTCCACTCCGACCACGGTCAGCCTGCTACATCTCCTGGCCAAGTGAGTCAGAGGGGAGACTGGCAAAAGGGGTTTTCCTTTTCTGTCCAGTAGAGGGAAAGAAGGCCATGCAGAGAAAGGTGGCCCCAGCCCTGCTCTTACCAAAGACCAAGAGCCCCAAACGATGGTGAATTGTAGTGAGAGTTTTGGCTTCTTAAAAACAAAACAACAGTTCTTTTATGTGAATATGTTTTTGTTTTCATTCTCAAGTGTGGGATACGGGGCTACTTCAGGCTGTCCTCAGCTATTAACTGTGACTGTCTCTAGGTGTTCTGAGGGTGGGTGGGTGATTTTTGACAGCTGCATAGTTTAACTTTGGAGACTCTGGAGAGGGTATAAACAAAAGATCCCCAAGAGGGCCTGTGGTAGCTGCTGTTCGTCCCCTGCTGCTGCTGGTGGGTCCCGCTAGTGGGTCCCGCTGGTGGGTCCTGCTGGTGGGTCCTGCTGCTGCTGCCCCTGCTGCTGCTGGTGGTTCCCGCTGGTGGGTCCCGCTGGTGGTTCCCGCTGGTGGGTCCCGCTGGTGGGTCCCGCTGGTGGGTCCTGCTGCTGCTGCCCCTGCTGCTGCTGGTGGGTCCTGCTGGTGGGTCCCGCTGGTGGGTACTGCTGGTGGGTTTGCTCTAGCTGCTTTTCTGGTTTTCTGGTCTGCCAGATTTTCTGATGACTTGCCCCGAGGAACCCAACAACTCAAATGGGCAGGAAATAGCCCATATAGGTCTACATCACACCCCCTGTCCCCTAAAACCTTCTTTTGCTTCTATCTCATGTTAGGGTTGAAAGGAATAAGGGTTGGAAGGGAGTAGAGATATAAGAACCCAATAAAATAATAAGACAAATATGCCAAAAGTGAATCCTCTGTTTGAGAGAAGGCCCAAGAATCTTGGCACATCCAAAATATCCAGCCAAAATGGGATATCACTGGCTACTTCAAACAGCTCTGCGGTATCTGGCTATAGCCATAAAGGGCTGTCCCCTCCTATGGGATAAGAGCTTCCTGCAGTAAACCAGTTCAACCAGCTTAGACCGTCAAAGCTCATTCATAAGCACA
Source organism: Mastomys coucha (assembly GCF_008632895.1). Lineage (NCBI taxonomy): Eukaryota > Metazoa > Chordata > Mammalia > Rodentia > Muridae > Mastomys > Mastomys coucha. The sequence continues at coordinate 86,714,426 of NW_022196912.1, read as the reverse complement.
GGCCAGAGACAGGGCAAGAGAAAAGAGGCTGTTGGCCTGGGTGAAGAAGAAAGCTGCTCTGGAAGGGGCCCTCGCCACTAAAAGACTGCCAAGCCTTCAACCAGGGACCAATACTGCCTCTACCTTAGTGGAAAGCAAGAAGGTTTAGTTAGTGGTCACATGATGGGGATCCTCTGCTGAGTCATCAGGAGGAAGAACATGTTGGGTCCACTGGAGGAAATGTACCTATCTCCATTGCCTTCACACGGGTTAACACAGAAGACAACAATGTTCTGGCTAAGCTGCTGGGAGCTTGAAGGAGCAACTACTACAGGTACTATGGTAGCTGCAGACACCTGTGAGACAGTCTGGCTGCCATTGCCAAGCTGGAAAAGGCAGAGGCCACCAAACTGGGTTAATTATGCACCAGATCAGTTTCCTCTACATAAATTAAATCTGTTCTTCAGTAAGAAGAAGGAAAGGCAAAGAATATTCTCTCCTAAGGTTTGGGTGTAATAGAAAAAACAGGGAGAGTATGGTTGGAGAAAAAACACAGATAAGTTGTACAGTTATGGAGAACATGGCCAAGAGAGTTGGTCCTAAGGCTGCCTAAGCAATAGGTAGGTAAGTAGGAATTTTGCTGTTGTGTAATTCCTTTCCATTGGGGTTAAGTGTTTCCAAGTGACTGGTTGACTGGAAATGTACTTGGAGCCACCATTTTAACTCAGCAAGTTCTGCCATAGAGATCTAGGCGCACAGTCAGTCTTAAGAAGAGATAGTAACTGGAGGACTGACAGGGTGGCTCAGCAGGTAAAACACTTGCCGTCAAGTCAGATGACATGAACTCAATCTTCAAGACATACATGGTAGAAATTAAGAACAGACTTCTGCAAGTTGTTATCTGATCATGGTGTGTGCATATGTGTATACACATACACAGACACTCAGACACTCACACACAGACACACAGAGAGAGAGAGACACACATGCTAAATATAGCAAAAAAGAAATAGCAATGAAAATTAGTGAAAAATATGTTTTGTTGTTGTTATTTTTGTTTGTTTTTGTTTTTTGTTTTTTCAAGACAGGGTTTCTCTGTATAGCCCTGGCTGTCCTGGAACTCACCCTGTAGACCAGGCTGGCCTCAAACTCAGAAATCTGCCTGCCTCAAAATATATGCTTTTATATTTCCTTTCTGAAACATCCTGCTGGGACTAGACTGAAAGTAAATTTCCACCACACTTGATCCCAAACTCCACGACAGGAAAGGGAAGTGCTCACAGAGCAACCCTACTTGTTTTCTTCTCCTCAATCCATGTACAGAGACGTGGGAGACATTGGAATAAGCAAGCAAGATGATTATATTTTCAAAGTCAAGCTATGGTCTCTGAGGATTATCTATTCATAAGAATATGAATAGATACTAGTCATTGCTAGGCTATTTTATAATTCTGTAGCTATTAACATTGGCATGCAGAAAACTGATAGCAATGTGAACAAGTTTATGGACATAAACCCAGGGCCACCCAGGTGCCTTCTCCTCTTTGGCTACAAGAAAAGCACTGCTTTTGTCCCCATTAACCCATTCATGGCAGAATTTCTTGTTTAGAGATGTTCCTGCTGGCTGGCTGGCTTCTGCCATGCTCTGTCTGTTGCGATGGAGCCTTAGTTTCAAAATCGCCAAAGTGATTGTAACCTCTTTAATGGGATTTCACATATAGTGGTTAGGATAGGCTCTGACTCTGTAATATTACATTTTAGAATTAACTCTGTTTGTATGTGTATGTGTGTGAGGCAGGGAAGGGCGAGGGAGAGAGAAGGAGGGAGGAAGGAGGGAAAGAGAGAGAAGGAGGGAGGACAGGAGGGATGAGGGAGGGGATGGAGGGAGAGAGGGAGGGAGAGAGAGAGAAACAGAGAGAGAGAGAGAGAGAGAGAGAGAGAGAGAGAGAGAGAGAGAGAGAGAGAGATTGCACTAGTTCATGGGTGCCATGGCCATCTCTGGCAGTCAGAGGAGATCAGAGCACAGTTTGCTCTCCAGCTGTGTGGGATGTGAGACTGAACTCATGTCCTAGGCTTGATGTCCAGCTCCTCTCCCATGGAGCTTAGGCCCCAGGTAGAATCTTATTTGAGGATCTTGTTCTATCTCTTCCCTCACTTGAGAGATTAACGGAAGTTGAACATATACTTGGGAATCATAACTATAATTTTTTTCCTCTCAAAGACCCTTTAGTGATATTAGAAAGAAGCCAAGAAAGTCCTCTAGGAGCCTTATTCTACTCGGTGTTTTGGGAGGAAGTTGCACCAGAAGCCAATGTTTAGAACCCCGGCCCTCTTTGAAGTAGAGAAAGCAAATGAGACAGAGGACTGTATGACACCCAGTGTGTTTTCTTCTTGCCTGGCTCCATGCTCAGCTACTGGTCCAGCCTCTTCTCTAGCAAAAAGACTACTCTGCTGGAAGGCCTTCAGAGTCAGCACATCACCTTGAACTGTCCCTGGGTCTGCAGTGTTGTGTGAACATCAGTAGACATTTGGCTTCAGAGTGGGTCAGCTCTGCTTTACATTCCAGCTTTCCACTGACATGGTGTGGGCTCTTAGGATGTTGTTGGAGGTTTCTGTCTATTTATACACATAGAAGAGGTGCTGTAAAGATTGCATGGACCAACAACGCATATCACACCTAGAGTGTAACAGTTGCTTCTCCAATCTCACCTGAGGGAAAAACACAATCTCAAAACCCTGAGTCTTCTAGGCCCCTGATGAACTGTGGCTCTGCATCAAGTCTTTGGTAGTGATATAAAGTCATAGTCAACAGAGACACGTGGTCCTTCTTAGGGCTTTAAAGCTTGAGAGGGTGGGTGGACTGGAGTGGGTAATTTCCTCAGTGAGTACATGAGACCATAACGCTTTAATGACTTGACTTGGGGGAAATCTCAAAGGGTCCCAGGGTGGAACTCTAAGAAGGCATTTTGTATTTAACCTAACACTGCTGACTGAGTAAGAATAAGCCCTGGGAAGCATGTAGGTGAACTGAGCTGGGGGACATCTTCCCAGTTACCCTCAAAGTATGCTCTGTGGGGAGGGCTGGATTGTCCAAATAAGGAATGTCTCTGATCCTCTGATGGGTTCTGTGACTTATGGACTATCTTTACTTCTCTACTCTTCTAATAAGCACATCATCCACCAGTAGATGCTGTGACAGAAGCAGGACACAGGCCTCTTAATGTCACAGAATCCCAACTATCCTTCACAGTACCTCATAGAAGCATCAACATTAACAATGTCCATTCACTCCTTTCTCAAAAGTAGGAATGTCTATTCATCTAGAAGAACTAACTGTAATTTACACTTTAGACCCAGAAAAATAAATTGTAACTACAGTGAACTAATAGATTTAAAGTTATTGTATGTAAGTATGACGGCTCACACCTGTGATTCCAGCACACAGAAAGCTGAAGCAGGAGCACTGTCCTGAGTTTGAGGCCAACCTGGGCTATACGGGGAAGTTCTGCCTCAAAAAACCAAAACCAAATAAAAAAGCAAATCAAAACAAGAAAGGAAAAAAAAAACACTCAGAAGTTATAGCTAGGTTTTGATGACTGTGTACATTTTTAGTGATACTGTTGTGCTGTTGATGTTTTGACTTCAAATATCCAGCAGAGGGCATGAAAGGAATTGGTTTAGTTGCTCTTACTATGGACTGCAAGTGGGATGTGCAAAGAAAATGCAAAAGCGAGTGTGTGAATTCTGTATTACAGTCCTCAGACAGGGAAACACTTGCAACATGTTGCAATTTTTGCTGCTTCTTTTATTTCTAGCCTTTGTTTAAAAGACTCAGCTCATTTCTCTGGAAGTCTATGTATAAAACACACACGGCAGCATGAAGTAAAATCAGTGATTTATTCTCAGATTGATTGGTTACTTTTCTGTTGCTGTGATAAAACGCCACAAACAAGGCAACTCATAAAAGAAAGTGTTTATTTGGCTTTATGGATCCAGAGGGATAAGAGCCCATTACAGCAGGAGAGTATGGCAGCCAGCAGAAGACAGGGAGCAGACACTGAGGACTCACATCTTAAGCTGCAAGTGCAAGCAGGAAAAAGAGAGAGCACATGGCAACTGCTCATCTTTAAACTCTTCGAAGGCCACCTGCAGTTATACACTTCCTCCCAAAAGGCAGCACCTCCTAAGCCTTCCCAATAATACCACCAACTGGGCATTGTCTTAGGGTTTTATTGCTGTGAAGAGACACCATGACCATGGCGATTCTTTCTTCTTCTTCTTCTTCTTCTTCTTCTTCTTCTTCTTCTTCTTCTTCTTCTTCTTCTTCTT
>NW_022196912.1:86694705-86710081 GCF_008632895.1 Mastomys coucha | reverse complement strand
CTTCTTCTTCTTCTTCTTCTTCTTCTTCTTCTTCTTCTTCTTCTTCTTCTTCTTCTTCTTCTTCTCTAGAATTATTTATTTTTGTGTATATGAGTACACTGTAGCTGTCTTCAGACACACCAGAAGATGGCATCAGATTCCATTACAGATGGTTGTGAGCCACAGTGTGATTGCTGGGAATAGACCTCAGGATGTCCGGAAAAGCAGTCAGTGCTCTTAACCTCTGAGCCATTTCTCCAACCCCACTATGGCAACTCTTATAAAGGAAATAATTTAACTGGTGCTGGCTTACAGTTCAGAGGTTTAGCCCATCATCATAACATGGCAGCCTGCAGGCAGACATGGTGCTGTAGAAGTAGCTGAGAGTTCAATATTCAAATCTGCAGGCAGAAGGCAAAGAGTGAGACACTGGGCTTGGCTTAAGCATCAGAGACCTCAAAGCCTAGCCTCAGAGTGACACACTTCCTCCAACAAGGCCACACCTACTCCAGCAAGGCCATATCTCCTCATAGTGCCACTCCCAAGAGCTTATGGGGGCCATTTTCATTCAATCCACTATAGTGATCAAGTTTTCAAATGTTTGAGACTATGGGCACATGTCATTCAAACCACCACAAGGACAAATCTGAAGAAAAGACCAGATATAAGCACATAACATTGTATCTGCAATAAAGCAAGCCTTCTTCTGAGGGAAACCTTCAGACCACTGCAGCTTCCTCAGCAGAACATCACCGTCCACTGGGCTTCCAATCACAGGCTTAAGGGATAGGATGAGAAGATTTCAGCATCAGCCTAGAGGCTAAGCATAACTGAGGACTGGCTTAGCAGTTAAAAATAAATAAGAATTGGCAAGATGTGTGTGCATGTGTGTGTGTGTGTGTGAGTACACCCATGTGTGTGCATGCGTGTACACATGTGTATTTTCTATTCATTCATCTGTATAGATATGTACATATTTGTGTTTGTGTACATGTTTCTTTTCCTCTTTTTTGGTATAATCTTGAGACACACACATATCAGCACAACATTTAACACACGTCTATTGTAGCCTGTAGTTTTTGTTGTTCTGCTTTAAGCTCCAGGTAGACTGTACTACCAGCCCCACCCAGGTTCCCTCAGATCTGTGGATGAAACATACACCACACACACACACACACATTAATATAATTTTCAACCTGCCTTATGGCTCAATTGCTGGGTACTTCTAATGTCCCACCTGAGGAAATGGCCTATGGCCTCTCCTCCTGAGATCTCACATGGCTAGTCACCTCTTCTCCCTTCGAAGCATGGTGAAAATTCTCCTCCCTTCCCTGCTTCTGCTAGCTTGCCTGTGGGGACCCAGAAGTCCTGCCTAGTCCACCCAGCTCATTGGCCGCTAGCATCTTTATTGATGGGTCAAGAACCAATTGGGGAGCAAGACTTTAGCATCGGAACCATCGGAACCACACCCTACAGTCTACAAAGTGCTACTCAAAACACAGTTTTCATCTTACAATCACCCTACAAAGATTGCTATAAAGGCTTCTAAGCACCTGGGAACATTTCTTCATGGGTTTCTCACATTTCCATGTGTTTAAGGAGCAAAGCATCAGTTGCCTTTTGTTCTGGCCTATGTCTTCCAAGCAGGTTCACATAGCAGTTTGGCCTAGGAAGATGGAGAACATGTTTGCTTCTGGAGCAAAGGCAGCATGCCTACTGTCCATCACAGAGAGATTTAGGATCCTTGAATAGAGACTTTCTCTTGTAAAATGAAAATGGTTGCCCCATTCAACTTGGAAGCACGAGGAACTCATGTCACTACGCCATATTCCTGTTGCTTGCTACATGACCATGATAACAAAGCCTTTGGTCTCTTGACCAGGATCTTATACCTCTTAGCATCCATGACACTGTGACAAGCCACCTGTTTAGATGTCAAGAAGGAAAAGTGTCAGGTCCATCACAGTTCTTGAAACTATGTAAAATAACTCTCAGTACCGATCTGGATTCCCCCAACTCAGTCCAAGTGCAACGACTTATGAAGAGGTTAAATGTCTTGGCTCAGAGTCAAGCTGTGTCTGGACCCTTGAGTCACCCTTTCATCCTTTGGTTCTTTGCATCAGATGGTGACACTTGTCTATATGGAAAGAAAACTCAAAGAGAACATGATTTTTATCAGGATAGTTAGACATTTGGTCATGCTAAGAGAATATTTTCTATTGGAACATTAGGACTTTAGCAAAAAGTATCCCCAGGCTAAAGAATGATGGGCTTTTCTTCCTTGATAACTTTTTCATGGAAAATGCAAGTTCATTGGTTGCACTGAAGACTTGTGATAGATGGTAAAATAAGAGCTACATCACCAATCAACCAACCCCAGAGAAGGTTAAGTGTGCTGAGCTTTGTGCTCAGAGCTGTGTGTGCCTAGCTGCATGTGTCAAGCTGGTGTATTAGTCAGACATCCTTCCTCGTGTTGGTGTCTAAGGTGAATGAATCACAGACAGACAGTGTAAGGGTGGCTAGCTCATTTTTAAGGTAGGCAGTGACAAGGTTGTAAAATGATAAGGTAAATATGAGAAAGTAATTCCTCTTAGATGTCACTTCCTGATAATGTAGCTATTGGGTGTATTTGGTCAGTAGAAGAAGAAGTTAAAAGTGAATGAAGGACGGTTAAGCAGCTGAATAGCATTAAGCAATCACTGAGAGTTAGCGGACCAAAACAGCAGGGGTTGAAATAGCTGCTCAGAAACTGAGAACACTTGATTTAAAGTCCTTCCAGGGGTTTCACTTTGTTTTGGACAGTGCTCTTACTTAAGTCTCAGTCAATAAAACACATGTTTTTTTTTTTTTTTGAAAGCATGTGTGTGCCATTAAACATCTTCTGGACAAACAGAATCCTTTTGCAGGACACTTTAGCCCATTGGAACTAGTTTAAGAAGCAGCTGCCCAGTCCAGTCTGAGGGGTCCAGGTGGTTGCAAAAGGTGACTCTGCTGTTAAATGGTTTCCAATCCGGTAAGGGGATCAAACATATAAATGAATAATGATAATAGAATGTGATGTGGGAAGGACATTTATGATCTGCAGAAGCCCCAGAGAGCATCATCGCTGTGATCTCACAGTATAGGCAGAATACCGTGCCTTGTTTTCTTTATGTCCTGAGACAATGGTAGTCCTTGTTTGATTTATTCTTTCCATATGATCCGATGACTCAGTATTCCACCTTTAAAATACAGATGGTCTTTTTTAGTTCATTTTATTCCAAGGGGGAAACAATGTAAATGCCACAGGAAGTTTTTGCCTCTTTGAGATTTTTTTTTTTTATATTGGTATCACAAATCAAATAATCTATGCAGATAATGTCATGGCAGCTGATCAATGGATTTTTTTTTTTTATGAAGACAGTTTGCTTATTGATTTTGTCACAGGTTTCTGACATGAGGTTTGGCTTGAGCCTAACAGATGAGTCACTGGAGACTTGGTGACCATGAAGGTCCCGAAACATCTTTAAACCCTAACAGCTTGTTCTGTGTGTGCCTGTGATCCCCAGGACTAGCACAGATTTGGGTTCCACAGAAGCACAGAAGTTGCTGGTTCTTCTTGGCATCACAATCACTCTGAGCTCATCTTCTAAGTCTTTCTGGCAGTGCTGATCTGTTTTATAAGTGGCTAGAAGGACTAGTCCCTTGCTTTATGAAGGGGAACCTCTGAGCAAAATGCCCACACACTTACACTTCATTTCTTCAAATTTCTCTAACGTTTTCATAGGGCTCTCAAATATAGCAAGAAAACCTTATTCATTTGTCTTCTACCCAGTTCCTTAAAAGTGACCATCCTGGTTAATGTTTTGTCAATGTGACACAAGTCAGAGTTATCTGGGAAGAAGAACCTTAGTTAAGAAAAATGGCCCATCAGATTGCCTTTGGGCAAACCTATAGGGGATTATCTTGATAGAGGATTGATGTGCCCACAGTGGGGATTATCTTGATAGAGGATTGATGTGCCTACAATGGGCAGTGCCATCCCCGGCATGTCACCCTGGGTGATAAAAGAAAGCAGGCAGAGCAAGCCATTGGCACAAGCCAGTAAGCAGCACTCCTCCACAGCCTCTGGTTCAGTTTCTGTCTCCAGGCGACTGCCTTGAGTTCCTGCCTCGACCTCCCTCAATGATGGACTGTGATCTAGATAAGCCAAATAAACCCTTTCTCCCCCACCTGCTCTTGTCCTGGTGCTTTACCTTGGCAATAGAAAGCACACTAAGGTGGTAGCTAAGAGACTGAAGACTGCCTTATTTTCTTAAAGAACAGCTGGAAAGTTTGGGGTCAGAGGATTTTAGTGGGAAAGATGATTCAAGGAGAAGGAACCACCCTTGTTTATCTGAGTGCAAGGCAGACAAATGAGTGCCAAGGGGCAAGAGAAAAGGGCAGGAACCAAGGACCAGAGAGGGAGGAAGAAATGACACCAAGATAGGATTAAGGAAGGGAACATGCAGAGGATGTTGTGTGTTTAAGATGGCCGTGGTGGTAATGCTGTGAGTACATTACACCAAAGAGGCTCACTGGAGAATCATAGGCAGCTTCCAGCTCTGTGACTGAGACCACAATGAAGGTGAAGAGAAGGCAAAGAGAATGAGAATGGGCTTGAAAGCCACTTAAGAAAGGAAACTAACCCTTCCAGGGCTGGAGAGATGGCTCAGTGGTTAAGAACACTGACTAATCTTCCAGAGGACTGGGGTTCAATTCCCAGCAACCACACAGCAGCTGACAACTGTCTGTAACTCTTGTTCCAGGGAATGTGACACCCCCACACAGACATATCTATGTAGTCAAAACACCAATACATACTAAAAAATAAAACTAAATTATTTTAAAAATGTCTTTCTGAATTGATTCTAGAGGTGGGAGGGGGAAGATAGAAAAAAAAAGATAACTAGGATTCTGATTTGGATGTTTAAATGACAACAAAAGGAACCCAGGGGGGCAAAAAGCTATAGGCTTATGAGACCAGCACAAGTCTATCATCAATGTGGAAGATCTGGATGAAGATATTCAGAGCAAGCTGGAGAGGACACAGACTTGAACCTGAGAGCCGACCAGTGCAGATGTGGAAACATTACCAGGAGAAAACAGGAGAACCCACCACTGAGGCCATCATCAGTTAAGATGTCCTCCAGACTCAACAGTTAAGGGAGCCTTAAAATGCTGTGTTTATACAGAACACTAAACCTTCTCTTGATGGGCACTTGCTGAGTCCCTGTCGTTTATGTTGATTAACATTGAGAATACATGACAATGATAGAGGCCAGAGCATGGGATTTCACAAAAGACTGTAGTAGGGAACTATGGAGAAACAGAGTATGCAATATAGCACACACACTGCGGGCTGGATAATTTTATGTCAGCTTGATACAAGTTAAGGTCATCTGATAGGAGAAAACCTCAATTAAGAAAATGCCTCCAGCTGGGCGGTGGTGGAGCACGCCTTTAATCCCAGCACTTGGGAGGCAGAGGCAGGCAAATTTCTGAGTTCAAGGTCTACAGAGTGAGTTCCAGGACAGCCAGGGCTATACAGAGAAACTCTGTCTCGAAAAACCAAAAAAAAAAAAAAAAAAAAAAAAAAAAAAAAAAAAAAAAAAAAAAAAAAAAAAAAGAAAAAGAAAAAAAAAAAAGAAAAAGAAAAGAAAATGCCTCCATAAAAATCAGGCTATATGAAAGACTGTAGGACATTTTCTTAATTTGTAATTGATTGGGGTAGGGCCTAGCTTATCATGGGTGGTGCCATCTCTGGGCAGGTAGGTAGTCCTGGATAGTATAAGAAAGCAGGTTGAGCAAGCCATGGCAGGCCAATAAGTAGCACTCCTCCATGGCCTCTGCATCAGCTCCTGTCTCCAGGTTTCTGGCTTCTTTGAGTTCCTGCACACAGTATTTCCAGGTTTTTACAGGAGCATCAAGAAAGTTGAACTCAGGTCTCATGACTGTGCAGCAAACTCTTACCCACTGAGCCATGCCCTCCCAGGCTCCTGATTAATTTCTGTTTGTCTGTAAATTTCTCACCACCAGCTATGGAAGGGGTTGTTCTTTCCCTGTATGTGAGTTCTTATCAAAGATCAGTTGACCCTATACATGATGAGTTTTTCCTAGACTCTACTCTGTTTAATTTAGGTGTAGATCTCTATGCCAGTGCCATATTGCTTATATTCCTTCAGTGTTCGTGAGAAATTTTGGAATTTTTTTGAGATCAGGAAGTAAGAGACTTCCAACTTGGATTGTGTGGCTCGTCTGTATTCTTTGAGGGTACATAGGAATTTTATGGTGGGATTGAGATATAGCTCAAAAGTAGATTGCTTACTTATCACAAGGAAGGTCCTGAATTTGACCTCTAGCAACATACATCATACTACAAACACACACACACACACACACACACACACACACACACACACACACACATACACACCTTTAATGCCACTGGAATTTTGACAGAGATTGCACTAAGTATGTAAATCAGTTTAGTGTTATTGATGTCTCCAAACTTTTAAGTGTTCTAATTCACAAATGAAGGTTTTCTATTTATTTGAGTCCCTAAGTACTTTCAGCAATATTTTGCATTTTCTACTATGTAGCCTGTTTGTATTATTTTGTCATTTTAAGAATGCTGCATGTATGAAGGTTATCTAGTACATAACTTTTCCTTCACAATTAGCCTTTTAAATAAGTATAATTCTTTTGAGAACAGTCATATTATTCACCAAAAGGTTTTAGTTATTTATTTTTAATTTTATCTTATTGCTGAGTTGTATTTTGTGGAATGAAGGTAACTGTTGTGTTATCTGTTGGAGGTATTTTATTTATTTGTTTCATTACCAATACAAGCTGCTATGGCAGTCATGCATATATTTGATGTGAACACTAGATGCAATTTTGTTGGAATAAATGTCCAAGACTGCAGTTGTTGAATCATCTGGAAAACTTTAGAAGAAGTTGCTTACCAGAACATAAGTATGTTTAGCAATACTTGGCTTCACTCTTACAAGTGTTTGTGTTCTGTTAATAGTACTGTAGAGTGTATATCTTTCCTGGATTTGCTTTTCTATGAACTTTAGCGTGCTAGCTAGTTTTTATGTTAACTTGACACAATCGACAGACATTCTGGAAAAAGTGAGCCTCAATTGAGAAATTGTACACCAGATTGGTCTGTGAGAAAGCCTGTGGTGCATTTTCTCAATTATCAACACAGGAGGGCTCAGCTTACTGTGGGCAGTGCCATCCCTGAGCAGGTGCTCTTGGGGAATATAAGAAGGCAGACTGAGCAAGCCATGAGAATTACCTGTTCCTCTATAGCCTCTACATCAGTTTCAGATCCAAGGTTCCTGCCCTGTTTAAGTTCCTGTCCTGATTTCCCTCCATGATGGAAAATGTAAGATGAAACAAACCATTTCTGGAGGAGAAGCCATGGAGCATGCTGGGAGCAGGAATGGAGATGGCCCAGCAAGTCAAGCCTGAAGACATGAGTTTGATCCCTGGGAGTCACTCCTCACTTTAGTCAGAATGGCTATCATCAAGAAGATAACTGACAATCAATGCTGGTATCTCTCCACGTGGCTAACATCACAGGTCACCTCATCCATTCATTTGAGCATCAGAATTTCAAACCTGTAGTAGATCATGGAGTTAATTTGCATCAAACTATAAAGGAATTTATAATATTCCTAAAGCAAGATGTCCCTGTGAGGACCGGCCTGCTACTGACACCTAGACATTACAAATATGATATGCTAAAGATTCTTCATCAAGCTCACAAAGCAAATGAACTGTATCAGGTTTGGAGGACGACACACATTCCTGCTAAAGGAAGAAAACGCTGAAGGTCTCAGGAATACCAATGAAACTGAAATTGCATTCTTCTGTGGAGAAGATTTTAAGCGATACAGAACTAGTCCCACCTCGTCCCAGTGAAAGTGTCTGGGTACACCTTTGCATACCTTTATTCCACAAGTGATTTTTAAAAAAATTGTCAAATAAATCTTTAAAAAACAAAGACAAAACAAACGTTTCCCCTCCCAAGTTGGTTTTGGTCATGCTGTCTATTGTGAGATTCCCGGAGGGACCCTCACACTCAAATCCTGGGAGCGACGACCCCACACACAACCAAGACACGGACTTGATGCAATCTGCAAGAGGCTTTTTATTCCAGCTAGCTGGAGTGAGACTCATATCCCTCGCAGGGGTAGAGGAGTCTGGCCCTGAGCAAGGTCTTAGGCAGCTTTTTATTCCTGTGCAGTTGCTGGGGCAAAAGGGAAGACTGGGGTAAGGGGAAGGTACGGGGTGGTTTCTGATTGGTGCTGGATGGTGCTAGGGTCCAGAGGCGGGCTAGCCACCTGGCAATTGTTTTGGGCCAGGTTGTTTCTGGGTTTTCGGGCCAGGTGGTCTTGGTTCCCTTGTTTCTAGGTTCTGGGAGCTGCTGGTCTCCCATTGTTTTTAGGTTCTGGGAGCTGGTCTCCCACTGAGTTTAACTAATGGCTAAATTCCCACAGTATAGTTTGAAAACTTAATCTTACACTATCACAACAATAGAAACCCTAACTTTGACAATTATCTTTCCAAGATTTCTCTGTGTCCTTCTATGAAACAGTATCCCATACTTATTGCTGAATAAATACTGTGGTGTGTGAGGCTAACACAGTATCAGGCCATCAAAGGATCTGGTACATCAATGGTATGCTAACATGCACCATTTTATGCATGGAGTGTCAGAAGCAAACCTTCCTTGGGCAAAATCCTTAGGAAGGTCTTGCTGAGCATCAAGGAATTTGAATGTTTCTGTTTAGATGAATGAAAGAATGCCCTAACAACGGGCCAAGACGTAGAGCTTAGCCTATTGAAATGTCTTCTCTTAGTTTGGGAAGCTAGTAACCAGAATTGCAGTGCCATTAGCATCAGCTCTTGCTGGAGGCTGAAGGAGACTCTGCCCTATGCTTTCCTTGTGGCCTCTGGGACTGCTGACAGTCGTGCTTGGCACTGTGACTTGTGCGGGGGTGCCTCCAATCTTTACCTTCATGTTCATTTGCTATTCTCTTTATCTCTCTGCCTCTGTCTGTCTGTCTGTCTGTCTGTCTGTCTGTCTGTCTGTCTCTCTCTCTCTCTCTCTCTTTCTCTCTCTCTCACACACACACACACACAGGGAAAGAGAGAGAGGGAGAGAGAGAGAGAGTGCACAAGAGTGCATTGGCCAATAGCCCCTGTAATAGGTGAGCAGAGACAGGTAAGACCATTTTGCACAGGTTACTAAGCTTAAGAAAATGTTCACCTCTGGAGCTGTTGAGATAGCTCAGCGGATAAGAGCACCAACTGCTCTTCCGAAGGTCCTGAGTTCAAATCCCAACAACCACATGGTGGATCACAACCACCCGTAATGAGATCTGACGCCCTCTTCTGGTGTGTCTGAAGACAGCTACAGTGTACTCATATACATAAAATAAATAAATCTTGAAAAAAAAAAAAGAAAATGTTCATCTCATCTCCAACATGAACTTTAAGTTGAACCCATGCAACAAGTGTGACCTTTATTAGAAATACAAACCTTTCAGGGCTGGGATTGAAACCAAGGTTTCAGGGCCCAAATCTAAGCTTTTAAAGCTAGGTATACACAATCTGGAGCTGCCCTGCTGGCTTACCACCTGGATGTGTGAACTATCTGGCAATATCAACTGTATTTCACACACTTTGCTCATGCTCCTACCCCCTCCTACTTAGATTAGAGACACAACACTTCTTTGCCTCCATTTGCTGACAACTCTGAAAGCAACTGTTCTGGGTTTGCAATGATTGAATATGGCAGGAGCTTGCACAGAGACAGCTGTACATGGTTTCCTTGCTGGAAACTCTGGATCATCCCAAATTCTCCATGGATGCTGCTTCTGCATCTCCTCAAAGCCTGGTTTCTAGCCATTGCTGATGTGCAACTTGCCCTCTGGTCCCTGGCATCTGTTTTAGGCAAGGAGTACCACAAATTTCTCACCTAGAAGAATCATTTCCTCTAAAACCACACTAGTCTCCCAGTGACCAGGCTGAACCAATCCTGTAGTCTTTGCCAGTCCTGCTTAAAATCTATTTTATTTATGTACTTTCTTTACAAAATGCCATCAATGACAACAGGTAATGTCAGGGGAAGCTCCTGAAACACTCAAGATACTTTCGTTTTGCTTTTCTCATACTTAGTTTAGGGGGCGTGGAGTGATCGGAGTAATTGTTGAGTAATTGTTATCACCTTAAACATCTATCATTTCTTTTTTGCTGAATTTAAAATCCTCTTTTAAAGCTATTGTTCTACCGAATATTCCAGGCAGAGCTAAGGGAGATTTGGATTAAGGTGGAGTTATATGGAAGTTGGTGCATTAGCATCAATATAGAAATTAGTAACAACGGGATCCATGTTGACAGAATGGGGATGGGAAAAGGAAGATGCAAAGAGACTCCTGGATTTCTGCGGGGTTCATTCATTGAGCCAGGAATCCCTACAGGAGAGACAGATTACAGGTTTTGTGGAGACTTTGTGGGAGAAAACGCCAGGTCATCAGTTAAATACTTGACTGTTATCATAGAAATGGTTTTTAGGGGCACCAAAGATGATAATTTGGAAGAATGGAATGAGAAGAGAATGAGAAAAGACAAGGTTGATCTACGTTAAATTCAAATGTTAGAGCCCAGTTGGCCAAGTCATTAGCAAGGTTTTCAGTTATATACAATTAGGAAAACCAAGACTTACCTAACAACAGAAGATAGTGTAATAGGGACTGGAAGATAGCTCGGTTGGTAAAGTATCATGCAGACATGAGGACCTGGGTTCAACCCTCAGAACTCATTTTTTAAAAAGCCACACATGGTGGCACATACTTAAAATCTCAGTTCTAGGGAAGTAGACACAAGTAACTCTCTGGGACTTGACAGCCAGGCAGGAGAGCTTACTTGGTTGGTTCCAGGCCAGTGAAAGACCCCGTGGCAAAGAATGTTGCCTGAGGAGTGACATTTTATGTGATGGGATAGCCCATTGGAAATGTAGGCTCAGGGTTGATTAGATTCAGCAGTTGAACAATACCATCAATTTCTTCCTCTCTTTCTACCTACGGCTACTGCTTTTACGTGGTGTTGAAACGCTTCCTGTGGGATGAACAGAGCGCTGAGGTGACACATAGAGTGGGGGAAAGAAAAAAAGAATGTGTTTATTATTTTCTCAAAAACATGTTTTCTTTTTCCTTAAAGGTTTCAAGAAAACCTTTTTGTTCTGCTGGGTAAAATTGGGCCAACATACTCATGTCTGACTCCAGATTTGGAGTCCTCGGAATGAGGGTATACTGATTGACATACAGCGAGAGAAGAGTTCTGTTCCTTGGTTAGGGCAGTGAATCCTGAGGCTCCAGGATCTGAACAATACTGGTTTCATCTATCAAAATAAGGTAGACTGAATTTGGGAGAAACAATCACAATACCTACCAGAACCAAGAAGAAAACTGGATTGATAGAGGCTGGGGCTCACGGGGAAATGAAGACAGCTTCCCTGGTCATCTTCAGGTTCAGAAAGGGAGCTGAGCTGTGGTTGACTGGGTAGTTCCTGCTAACCAGCCATTAGGTTTGGTGGTCCCAAAGGTGGTTGGGGAACAGAGGAAAATGAGAGGGGGGAGGGAGAGAATGTTTTTGAGAGATATAGTCTGCAGTGGAGAAAACATCTGCCTGCATGTGTATATGCTTACTCTGAGCGTGGAAATGGACATATTTAAATCCTATTGAAATAATCTACTACAGAGAGGTGGGTTCTATATGACTAGAAGAACAGCATGCTTATGCATGTATCACAGTGTGTAGGATGCTGAGGGACCAGCCTCTTGACAAACTGCCTCACAGAGCCCGCAGTGACACTAGGCTTTGTGGTTGTAATAATAAAGCTTATTGGAGACTGGAGACCTTCAATTCAGTAAAGTACTAGTTTTCCTGTCTGTACAACTTTCCTTAATAAGGGTCAATTTCCCTACAGTGTAGTAAGGTGATAGGTGTTTACTAGATTTTATTATATGTTTTATAAAAAAATTAGAAGTTCCAAGTTTCCCAACACAAAGAACTAATTTATTATTAATTATTTATTATTATTAACTATTATTATTAATATTGTGAATGCAAGCAGGTGGCTGTGATGTCAGAAGGGCATCACTTTCTTGGAGCAGGAATCACAGGTATATGTGGATAGTAGAGACCAAGCTCTGGTCTTCACAATGGAGTATCAAACTCTTAGCCTCTAAGCCATCTTTCCAGCCCCCAAAAGTAATGTATGTTTAAGAAAAAAATTGCCAGTTTTTCTGAATCTGTCATTATATATTAAATACACATGAATTATTATGCACTATCCTATGAATATGTAAAATGATTATAAGTTGAAACTGTTCTCAGCTGCGCCCCCTAAAGCCCCAGGAACGAACAAAGAGTGAGGATACTTCGGGAAACACCTCAGAAGAGTAGTTAAAGTGAAGAGCCTGAGATCACAGTTTCACACTCAGACATGAGGAGGAACATGGGAAGAAAGCAGTCAACGTGCAGAAGCCTCCACGTGTTTAAAATGGCAGCCATGGCAACAGTGATTAAGAAAGCAAGAAGGAGAAGGGATAGAAAGAAACCTAAGTCTCTAAATTATTCTTCTCTCCCCTTCCCATGTATTTGTGTGTGTGTGTGTGTGTGTGTGTGTGTGTGTGTGTGTATGAGAGAGAGAGAGAGAGAGAGAGAGAGAGAGAGAGAGAGAGAGGAGTTAGGAGGGATGGGAAAGAAAATAAAGATGTGTGAACATGTGAGGAGGACAGGTGCACACAGGCCACAGCTCAAGTGTGGGGGTCAGAAGCCAACCTCCTAGGCTCATTCTTGCCTTCCCCATTGTTAGAGACACAGTGTCCTGCTCATTCACTCTCTAGCAAGGCTAGCTGGTGGGCAGCTTCTGCGGGACTCTCCTGACTTGCCTCCCATCATGCTGTAGGACACTGGGATGCTAGTACATCCAGCTTTATGTGGATTGGGAATCCGAATTTAGATCCTCAGACTTACTCACCTTACCTACTGAGCATGTCCCCAGATCAAAGGAGCAAGTCTAGGCAGGAGACCTTTCAGCTCTCGACACCATGCTGTGTGAGACTTTTGCAGCAACTGGTTCCAGTGAGGTGGTGACAAAGGTCTATGGGAGATGAGGAAACTTTGAACTTCAAGACCTGGTTGCTACTGGGATCTGTCTGGATAATGAAGTCCCTCAGGATAAAGATAGGAGGCAGATAAAGAGATGCTAAGGGCGTGACTAAGGCTGGCACTGAAGAACAGTCTCAGGGTCATCACTGGATTAAGACTTTAGAGGTAGATCATGTCTTGGTCACTATATCTAACTCTGGGCAAGATGCCAATTGCCTCCAAGGTTTTGTTTGCTCTGAGGGAATTCCTTAGAAGGAATTATTTGGTTTAGCTCCTTTCTAGGTATGAAGATGCCTCTCTCCCACCATCTGGTTATAGTAATCTGTTGCTGCCTGAGTTAGTCACACTTCTGCCTCCAATTCTTGGCAGGCTGACAACCGCAAATAGGAACACGAAACCAAAATAACAGCTTTACTACTGATGGAGCTGGACTTGAGGCTGCAGACTTGGAGCAGAGCTGGAAAGCACCATCAGTGCCTGAGCCCTTGTGCTCAGAGCTGCATTGACTGGTCTCATCTCAGCCAAGAAGGTGTATGAGCACTGTTCTTGTCTTACAAAACAAGCCTTTACCCAGAAGGCTGGCAGGTAGAGAGAGGAGAGAGAGGGAGAGAGAGAGGGGAGAGAGAGAGAGAGGGGAGAGAGAGAGAGGGAGAGAGTGTGTGTGTGAGAGGGAAGAGGAGAGAGTGAGAGAGGAGAGAGAGTGTGTGTGAGAGAGAGGAGAGAGAGCAAGAGAGTGCGAGAGGAGAGAGGAGAGAGAGAGCAAAAGAGCGAGAGAGCTAGAGAGAGAGAGAGAGAGAGCAAGGGGAGAGAGAGCAAGAGAGAGAGGAGAGAGGAGAGAGAGACAGAGAGACAGAGAGAGAGAGACAGAGAACACATGACATTCATTGTTGACACACTGAGCCTTCCCCAAAACAAGCCAGGTCCCATTGCTAGCTTTCACCACTCTCCCTCTTTGGAACAATGAGCAAAAGCAGGGAAAACAAAGGGTTTCTCTCCATTATCATCTATTTAGTGGAAGTGTTGCTTTATTCTGGGGAGGGACTTGGGGAAAAGAAGAAAAGCTCCCCCCCACCCCCCGTATGACACACAAGCTGACAACCAAAAGGACACAGTTTCTTATATTTCTGCAGTTGCACATATGTGTAAGTCACATGCAGCGTTAACGTGGAGAAAAAGTTCTCTCCACAGTGACAGGATTCCCAGAGCGTTCCCCCAGGCGTTGCCAAATGTTCCATTTGCAACTTGGATTCAACTCAGAATCATAGGGTTTCTAGGCAACATCACCAGAGACAGGAAACAGCCTCCGAGTCATTACTAAAATAAGTTAAAACAAACAGATTTCTTGTCTCCCTTGCTCTACCCAGTTCAGCGGAGGTGTGGACCTCATTTCGAGCGGCCCACTTCTGCTGATGTGAACAGCTGTGGCCACTGTGATGAAAGACAGGCTGAGAGGTCATGAGGAAAATAGAAATCTGAGCTGTGCAGTCCCAGCTTTCCAGCTCCTGATTCTTTCCCAGGGCACCGTGTTAGCCAACATGTTGTTACTCCTTCATCCTGAGACTTTATTTACTGGACTGCCCTGGAAAGTAGCTAACGAAATGGACCCCAGGACCTAGAACTCTGACAGCTTTGAACACTAGGGAATCCTGTATAGGCCCTTCAGGGTTGGAAGACTCTGGCAGGCCTTCAAGGTGACACATGGGTTAGCAGGAAAGTTTCATTTCCATTCAGGCTTCTTTCTTGCTGGAGTTTTTCCGTAAGTCCACCATCGGATGTTAACCTAGTAGGAGTTAGTTGGAGGCCAAAATAGTATGGGAGTTTCTATTCAAATTATTTGTTTAGGAGACTCTGCATCTATAGTGTTAAAAGCTTTAAAATCATAGTGTGAATGAGCTTCCATGAGTTACACATTCCGTGGAGTACCTAGCTGATAGCAGGCTTCCCACAAGGAAGGGACAAGGTGACAAGTGTGTCACCTGGAGATGAAGTAAGGATGTCACAGAACAGGAAGAGGACATTAGGAATGGCCATCGCAAGGAAGAAAGTGTCATGGGGGAACCATGGTCGGCCAACCTGATGGTGATGACTGCAGGAGCTGGTTAAGGGAGGAGGACTTTAGTGGTCCCCTCTGCTGGGCCCCCACTCCTTTGTAATGGTGTTCTGATGCTTCCTGACCCCCCCCCCC
>NW_022196912.1:86684881-86694274 GCF_008632895.1 Mastomys coucha | reverse complement strand
AAAGTTCACAGCTTTCATCCTTCACACTAGAAAAATAAATTATTTTACTAGCTTCAGAGATCTGCTTCCTACCTTCAGAGATTAGGTACTACATATACATATTTTCAATTTGTTTTTAATCTTTACACAGAAAAACTGACACTATATTACATAGATTATAAATAGTATCTTAGGAAGCTAGAGTAGCTGTAGACTTGTAGGAAATGAACTTCATATAATATAAAATTCTTAAGAATTCTATAGTTTATATATTATGGCAAGTCTATGGAAATACACAGTATAAAACATGAAGTATTTACAATTAGGTAAACAATTACATAAGGGGGACATTTTATTTTTAATTTTACTTTAACATTTTCTGCATGTGAATATTTTGCTGTAACTATGTTTATGCACACGCTATGGGCAAGCCATGCCCATGGAGGCCAGGAGAGGGCACAGGGTCTCTTAAAACTGGAATTATATATGGTTGTGAGATGCTTTGTGGGTGGGTGCTGGGAACCAAACTCAGATGCTCTGCAAAAGCACCATTATCCTTTATTGTTGAGCCATCTCTCTGGCCCCAATGAAGAACTTTACAATGGTCAAAAGGGGGTACTTTTCATATTTTAGAAATGTGGCTTTATTCCCATTATCCTTTATGCTATTTCTGTATACTTGAGGAGATAGCAGAGACAGTGCCCATTTATTTGACCCTCTGTTTTTTTCCGGCTTGGAACTGCTCTGTTTTGTTTTTCACAGATTTAATCAGCATGGATAAGGCGGGATTCATGGGTTGCTTCTGTGCTGGCTTCCCCTTGTCCTGCTGTGCTCTCTCTACTGCTTGAATAAGAAGTTCTTCTTTCTGTTCTTGATGCTGAGCTTTCTCCTCCAGAATTTTTTTCCACAGCTTTTGTTTTCTTGAAATTAGGATCAGAGGAATCCAAATTGAACAAATGGGAAGTGTACATTGCCTGAAACTGTGCGTCACTGACATTTACCTCAAAGTCATCCTCAAGTAACTCCTTCTTTTTCATAAGCTGTTTCTTCATCTTTTTGCTCAGATTCTGGTGCTCCATGATCTTGTCATAATTGAAGTGTTTCTTGCGGTCCTCTTCCTCATCCATCCACGATCTTGTCATAATTGAAGTGTTTCTTGCGATCCTCTTCCTCATCCATTACAAGTAAAGCCATCTCAGCCTTTTGTTTTTCTAGTTCAGTTTCTTCCTCTGAAGATGCAATGTCCTTTGCAGATTTCACTGATTTTTTTTCTTGATACCTATTTTTTTTAACTTCTTCAGCAAAGTAGGGATCATTTAAATCAACATCAGAAGGAAGCTCATCTTCACTGGCATCTTCAGCAAGAGCCTTCTGTTTCTTTTTCAGTCTTTTCTTCTCGTTTTTCTTCTCTAAAAATTGTTCCCAAGGGGTCAGTTTATCCTTTCCCTCCAACTTGTTTTTGACCATCTCTTCTGCACTTTCCTTAAGACCTGGTACCCACTTGATTTCCATTTCCATATCATTTTCTTTTCCTTTCTTTTCTTTTTCTTGAATAACCTGCAAGAGCTGTCTATATTTAGCAATTTGTTCTTCATCATCCTTCTGACTTTTCTTTGTTTTCCCATCTTCTCCTACATTGACTCCATCTTCACCTTCTGGTGCTTCTTCTATCTCTTCTTCATCCTCGCTAGAGGAAGCCAAGTAGGCTTGAAAGTCCATGTCCAAAAGCTCATCCTTTTTAAACTTTCTGTTAAGTGTCGTGATTCTTTCATGATCAGTCTCATCCCGAGTGATCTCCACTGTTGATGTTCCCATCGCAGCAGACGTGAAATACTTTGATTTTTATGCTGTTAGATCAACTTCTGAGGTGACATCCTTAGGCTCATCATCAAAGGTAATATTGTCTGGTATAAATCTTAGGTCTATGAAAGAACAACTGCTTTCAAATTCCAGGCCATCACAATCTTCATAAATCTTACACACTCCACTACTGCATAATAGTATTTCAATCGTTTGAACTGATAGTCCCTTAGCTCCTCTCTAGAGGCCCAGTCCTTTTCAGGGGCATCCTCAGGAATACTCAGTAACTCTACTGGTCCTTGAACTTGCTCTTCCTTCATCCTCTCCTTTCCAAACTCCGAAGGATATATCTTCACAGAAAATACAACTCCTCCTTTGGGCTTAAATGAGTTGAACAGAGCCAGCAAATCTTTCGCCTTTAATCTGTCCCAGTCCATGTTGCAAACTGCTGATCGGCGTGTAATCTCATCAGCCCGAGGAGCATCTTTATCTAATTCTCTCCAAGCATGTTCAAAACCAGGTTCTTCTGGAAACGAATCTGCCAAATCATCTTCGTCTTCAGAACTAGTTTCTACATTTCCTTTACCTCTTGCAAGATCAGGACCACTGTCGCTTTCATCCTCCTCCTCACTATCTTCCTCCTCTTCTTCTTCCTCCTCTTCATCCTCATCCTCATCAGCTGAGGTTCTGTCATCACTTGTGATTTCATCTTCAGATTCCTCATCACTTCCTAGTTCACTAGCACTGTCTGAATCTTCCTCCAGAGCATCTTCGTCAGGCATTTTACCATCACTGTCTTTTGCTGTTATGACTGGAAGCACTGATTGCTTTTCTTTCTTTGCCTTAGAACAACTCATTGTTGAAGGTTTCACCATTTCAGAGGTACTGAAGTCTTTGGTCCTTAGTTTTCCTTTGGACAAAGCTTCTTCTACACTAAGGTCAGTGGTACCACTTTTCTTTTTTGTATTTTGTAGAAATTCTTCACTATCCTTCTTGGGACTTATTTCTGAATCTATCTTCTGAGATTTATGTGATTTTTTTTTTTGTTTTCTGAATTCTTTCAGAATTATTTAAGTCATGTTTATTCACAGAATCCTTTTGGTCAGTTTTCTTGGTTTCTTTCTTGTTCTCTTCAACCAGCGTTTTTGACTTTGTTTCTTTTTTGGTCTGGTTTTTTTTCTGCTTCACTTTCTTTTGACTTTGCTTTCTTCATCAGAGAGATCAGAATTGGAGTCTGAAAGGTCATAGAAGCGCTTCGAGTCTTCTGTAGTGCTATGGCTCATAGGGCGCCCTCTTTTTATCAACAGCATAGTTCAATTTAAACTTTTTGTCATGAAACATAGCTCGAAACCTCTTGTCAATTTTGACTTTTAGGTCCTTTTCTGGCATTTCCCAAAATCTGGGATCCTTTGAAACCCACCTGAACTGCTGGTCATCCATTATTTCTTGTTTGGATGACATTTTTAAAGTCTTAATGAAGAAATATCCAGAGAAACCAAATAAAATCCCAAGGAGATCCCGACGGACAACCACACACTTTCCCACCACTCTTTCCAGATCCCAGTTTGAGTTCTAAACAACACTTTCTACATACATATACGCAGTGGAAACCACAAGAACAAACAACACGATGACCTCAGTTTAAATCTTTGCGTGGGTTAACACTTCCTGGAATGCCAAGCAAGCAGTGCCCATGCTAACAGATGGTGCTGATTGGCTTCAGGATCAGCACATGACTAATTCTCATTTACTAAAGCCTGTGCGTGCTTGCCTTCCTGGTACTCTATTTTGCCCCTGATTTGGGGAAGTTGTTCTTTTTTATTTTACTGTGCGAAGAATCACCACACTGAGAGACCAGAGCTGCGGATCTGGGAAACACTGTGACCTGGAGCTCAAGCAAGCAGAACTTCCTTGCTAAAGAGGACAACTTTCCCACAGCTTTAAGAAAGTACAAAACATTCACAAGTGGATGCAGAGATGCAGGAAATATTGTGGGGGAGGGGGCAAGTCAGAAAGCCCCTTGCTGTGAATTCCTGGGTAAGTGCCAGATGACTTCTGGGTGCTTGACTTGGGGACACAGATCTTCTACCTACACTCTTCCAAGAACATTTTTGGGCTTTTCTGGTAGGTGAGAGATTAGTCCACTGTGCTATTAAATGCAATCCAGAGACAGCTCATTAGTAAGTTGTGAGGCAAGAAAGTAGCTCATGACAATGAAATAATTTAATAAAGCATTCCCCAGCCAACCCAGCGATAACATGATGCTCTGTCCTCCGAGCACTTCAGCTAATTGCAGTTTTACTGTACAAATCAGACGTGGCTTTTCTTCCTTCCATGAATCACTGTTAAAGTCTGTGTAGAATTTATTCATTTGTAGGACAGGGCAAAGTTTCAAGAGACTACACAGCCGGCTGCAGAGAGGAAAACAGTGGGGTTGAATTTCTGTGTGACTTAAATCTCGGAGTTATTTTATTTTGATTTTCAAATAGAGAAACCATCACGTTATTTAAGCAACTCAGGCAGCAGAACAAATCTCACTCCAGTTCTGCTGATGTTCTCTTCAATTGAATTACGTGGTCCTATATATGGACACTCCCACATCAGCCTTGCTGTAATGTTTAATTAGCAAAGCACCATTGAGAAGTGCTGGGCTGAGATCCAGTCATTTCAGCTGGATTCTGGGTCCCCAGAGAATGCAGAGGATTGGGGTTCAAACCCAGCATTTTTGGTTACTTTGAATTTTGTTTTTGCCACATTTGACCTCAGTTATGTTTAAAAAACAAATCTAGAAAAGCAGAAAGAAGCCCTATAATCATCAGCAAAAACCGATGGAAGCTTAGCTTACTGAAGTATTTCTTGAGGTTTTCTCCACAATTTTTTCCATCTTCCTGGTTTTGATATTATCATATGGCCAACAGATATTCACCATCTCAGGGGTCTTTGTGGTGGAGAAAGTGTAAACACCAGACATTTGTCTTATATTCCCCAAAGTTCAAGCCCTCAATATGATGTCATGAGCCCAGAGAGAGCCATGAAGTTGAAGGTGAACATAAGCAACAGAGATTCCTAGAGTGAAACAGGGCAGATGGCCAGGAGGCAGCACACTGCTTCTTGCAATGCAGATGTAGGACACAATGGTGAGTAAGAAGACAAGAACCATGGTGAGCCAAGAAAGAGTGAAGGAAGACTTACTGTCTACACCAGGCAAACAGAGCACAGGAGTTGTTTCCAAAGCAAAGCTCTCTCCAAACAAAAAAGAGTGGAAAGTGTATTTGGGGAGCCTGTTCAGATCCAGAGAGGAGGACACTCTAGGGCTGGGCCTATTTTTGGAGCAATGTTCACGCTGAGGTCATAATTTAAGAAGGAACGATGGTAGACACATATGGGGCATGTTAGCTCAAGGTCATGAAGCACCTATTTAAAAGCTTCAAACGAGTTGGGTCATGATGGCATGGATCTGTTATCACAGCACTTGGGTAGTAGAAGTGGAAGCATCAGAAGTTTAAAGTCATACTTGACTATGTAGAGAGTTTGAGGCAAGTTTGTCTATGTGAGACCACGATTCAAAGAAAAGGATGAAGGAAGGAGGGGGATGCAGGCAACAGCATCTAATTCATGTTCTTTAATGGACAGTCACATCTAGTCCATGTTCTTTAATGAGTGGGAAGCTACTGTAACCATCCAACCATAAGGAGGAGAGGGAACTGAGGTACTTCAAGAAGAGTCACAGAATAGTTAACTTAGTGCAGCTCTCAAAACACTCTTGAAGAAGGGGTACTTCACCAACTCCTTCCTCATAGCATGCTAGTGTAGATGGGTAGTCTGAATAAGTAAGAAAGCATGGTCCACAGATGTCAGACTAGATCCCATAACACCCCAATCTCCAGCCCAGTGAGATTTCACATATTCTCCATCTATGTTTTAGATTGTTACTACTGTCAAAGATATATGAATCAATGCATTGACTTTTGGGATATATTTCTTTGACCCTAGAAGAATTAAAGTTAGACTACCTTCCACACCTTAGTGAAAAGCTGTGAGTGACTCCAGAGGTGCTCAGGTGAGCAGATAACCCTCAAGATATTAGGTGTATCTTCTCTGTTCCAGCTTGAGAAAGTTTAGTTGATCAGTGTAAGGACCCATGTTAGCTCAAGACCCACAATAGCAAGTTCTCAGCCCAAAGGAGGTTTATTTGCCCAGAGGGACAGAGGTCAGGAAATAAGAGACAATGTCAGGAGATGGAGAATGAGGGAGAGGGAAAGAGAAAGAGAAAGAGGGGGCAGGGATATTTGTACAGGAGTTGGTGTTAGCATTCTGTATAAACTCCACCCTACAGATATCTGGCAGCAGCCAGGTATGCTCCTCCCCATGGTTACCTGGCAACGGCCAGGTAGGCCTGGCCCTATAAAAGGGGCTGCTTGCCCCCTCCTCTCTCTCTTACTCCTGCTTCTCTCCCTTGCCTCTTTCCTCTTTGTCCTCTCTCTCTTCCATTCCTTTCCCCTCTCTCTCCATGTGGTCATGGCCGGCCCCTACTTCTCTACTGCCTTTCTCTACCTTTGCTACCCTCTTAACTCCCCTCCCCATGCCCTAAATAAACTCTATTCTATACTATACCGGTGTTTGTCTGGTCCCTCAGGGGGAAGGGATGCCTCCGCATGGGCCTGCTGAGGCACCCCCTTCCCCCACCAGAACATTTTCTTATAGCTCTTTCTCTTCTTAGGATCACAACAGTTGGGGCACAAAGGACAGCCTCTGCATAGAGAGGGGGCGGATGTGGCTCATAGGCAAATGAAGGTTTATAAAGATACAGGAGAAAATCCTGTATTAGGACAAGGTGTTTAATTTTGATTGGGCATGTTAATTAGGTGAGCCCAAAAGGGCTTTTGATTGCTAGATTTCAATCCTTTGATAGCTGGACCTTGGTAGTCAGCCTCAGAAGGCGAAACTGGCCAAATAATGTAATGGACCTTGG
Organism: Mastomys coucha; assembly: GCF_008632895.1. Classification (NCBI taxonomy): domain Eukaryota; kingdom Metazoa; phylum Chordata; class Mammalia; order Rodentia; family Muridae; genus Mastomys; species Mastomys coucha. Next base: position 86,687,523 of record NW_022196912.1, on the reverse strand, counting down.
GGGCTGGCTTAGGGAATGTAAGCTAATGGTTTTTTAGAAAGGCAGAGGGATTGAAGGAGAAGGGCAAGGTCTGCCAGAGCCGTGTTTGCCATGCTCAGGTCAGCTAGAATCTCTTTAATCAGAAAAATAAACATCTAGAATCAGGATCTGGTGCTTCAGAATAGTGAAAGCCGACCTAAGATGTAGATGATGAAAATTCAACAGTCTCACCATTTAATGATGGGGGAGGGTCGAGAGAGAGAGAGAATGAGGCAAAATAGGTGTGGGTGGTCTTTTCCCAAATTACTGGCATTTTCATTTTTTTCCCACAATCCTGAAAGCTAAATATATCCTGAGAGAGGAGAGCCTTGCATCCAGAGGGAGCAGTAAAGACAGAACAATGAAAGGGCTGGTCTGGGAGAAAAGCAATTCTGCAGCATTTGGTATGAGAATCACTGGGTTCAGATCATTACGGAGCCATTCTTCCTGCTCCTGATGAGCGTTCTGTGAGCCAGAGATCCCAACCATGGAATTAGGGACTGTCTTATTTTGTTTTTCTTATCAGGAAGTGTAGTAAGGAAGAGATCTTTACGATCATTAATATGGTAAGGAGATAATTGTAGATCTCGATTAGAGAAAGGACCAGATGTTAGCAGCAGTTTATCAGGAAGCCTGGCTGGGCATGTGTGTGAGAGAGAATCTGTCTTGCCAACACTACTCTTGGCAAGAGAGGCTTCAGAGAAGCAAATTGGGGATGTGGAAGCTCAGCTTACAAGTCAGCATGTAGCATTTTTGTCTAAAATAAGGGAGAGGGCACTGTAGTATAAGAAAATGTTCCTCTTTCATTTCTGTTCTTTATATTACAGAAAGAGACCCACCAAGAATATACAGGTAGAGCTGGTCTTCTATTAAAGTGAATCAGCTGTCTGGGGCAACACCAACAAGAGGATTTTGTCCTAACTTGGGCTGCTGAGTGAGGACAAACATTTAGTCATAAACCAGATGGAAGAGCCTCTCCAACTCAGAACAGTGACAAGAAAAATCATTTTATGATGATTGAATCCAAATTCCTTTGACAAATACTGTCTTGTGGCATTTAGGTTTCTTGAGATTTCTTTGGTGATGTACAGGTTAAGACATGTCAGATGGGACCCCCTCAGCCTTTCTCTTTCTTTCTTTTTTTTTTTATTAGATATTTTCTTTATTTACATTTCAAATGATATCTCCTCTCCTGGTTACCCCTCCGAAAAACAAAAACAAAAACAAAAACAAAAACAAACCCTGTCCCCTGCCCCCTCCCCCTGCTTACCAACCCACCCTCTCCTGCTTACTGGCCCTGGCATTCCCCTACACTGGGGCATAAACCTTCACAGGACCAAGGGCCTCTCCTCCCATTGATGACTTACTAGGCCATCCTCTGCTGTACATATGCTGCTGGAGCCATTAGTCCTACCATGTGTGCTCTTTGGTTGATGGTTTAGTCCCTGGGAGCTCTGAGGATACTAGTTAGTTCATGTTGTTGTTCATCCTAAGGGGCTGCAAACTCTTCAGCTCCTTGGGTCATTACTCTAGCTCCTTCATTGGGGACCTTGTGCTCAGTCCAATGGATGGTTGTGAGTCTCTACTTCTTCTTTTTTTTTTTAAGTCAGGCACTGTCAGAACCTCTCAGGAGACAGCTATACCAGGCTCTTGTCAGCCAGCACTTGCTGACATCCACAATAGTGTCTGGGCTTGATGATTGAATATGGAAAGAATTCCCAGGTGGAATAGTCTCTGAATTGTCCTTCTTTCAGTCTCTACTCCATAGTTTGTCTCTGCAACTCCTTAGATGGGTATTTTGTTCCCCCTTCTAAGAAGGAATGAAGCATCCACACTTTGGTCTTCCTTCTTTTTAAGTTTCTTGTGGTTTGTGGATTGTATCTTGGGTATTCTGAGCTTCTGGGCTAATATCCACTTATCAGAGAGTGCATGCCATGTGTTTTCTTTTGTGACTGATTTACCTCACTCAGGATGATATTCTACAGATCCATCCATTTCCCTAAGAATTTCATAAATTCATTGTTTTTTAATAGCTGAGTAGTAATCCATTGTGTAAATGTACCACATTTTCTGTATCCATTCCTCTGTTGAGGGACATTTGGGTTGTTTCCAGTTTCTGGCTATTATAAATAAGGCTGCTATAAACATAGTGGAGCATATGTCCTTATTACATGTTGGAGCATCTTCTGGGTATATGCCCAGGAGTGATATAGCTGAGTCCTCTGGTAGTACTATGTCCAATTTCCTGAGGAACCACCAAACTGATCTCCAGAGTGGTTGTACCAGCTTGCAACTCCACCAGCAATCAAGAAGTGTTCCTCTTTCTCCACAACCTTGCCAGCATCTGCTGAGTTTTTGATCTAAGTCATTCTGACTGATATGAGGTACAATCTCGGTTGCTTTAATTTGCATTTCCCTGATGACTAAGGATGTTGAACATTTCTTTAGGTGCTTCTCAGCCATTTGGTGTTCCTCAGTTGAGAATTCTTTGTTTAGCTCTGTACACCATTTTTAATAAGGTTATTTGGTTCTTTGGAGTCTAACTTCTTGAGTTCCTTGTATATATTGGATATTAGCCCTCTGTCAGATATAGGATTGGTAAAGATCTTTTCCCAATTTGTTGG
>NW_022196912.1:86677513-86684682 GCF_008632895.1 Mastomys coucha | reverse complement strand
TTGATCTTAGAGCATGAGCTATTGGTGTTCTGTTCAGGAAAATTTCCCCTGTGCCCATGTGCTCCAGGATCATACCTACTTTCTTTTCTATTAGTTTCAGTGTATCTGGTTTTATGTGGAGGTCCTTGATCCACTTGGACTTGAGCTTTGTACAAGGAGATAGGAGTAGATCGATTTGCATTCTTCTACATGCTAACCTCCAGTTGAGCCAGCACCATTTGTTGAAAATGTTGTCTTTTTTTCCACTGTATGATTTTAGCTCCTTTGTCAAAGATCAAGTGATCATAGGTGTGTGGGTTCATTTCTAGGTCTTCAATTCTATTCCATTGATCTACCTGCCTGTCACTGTACCAATACCATGCAGTTTTTGTTTTTTTTTTTAAATCACAATTGCTCTGTAGTACAGCTTAAGGTCCGGGATTGTGATTCCACCAGAGGTTCCTTTATTGTTGAGAATAGTTTTGGCTATCCTGGGTCTTTTGTTGTTCCAGATGAATTTGCAAATTGCTCTTTCTAAGTCTGTAAAGAATTGAGTTGGAATTTTGATAGAGATTGCATTGAATCTGAAGATTGTTTTTGGCAAGATGGCCATTTTTACTATATTAATCCTGCCAATCCATGAACATGGGATATCTTTCCATCTTCTGAGATCTTCAATTTCCTTCGTCAGAGACTTGAAGTTCTTGTCATCTTAGGAATCAAACATAGGACCTTATACTCATGCATTCTAGGCAAGTGCTCTACAACAGTCACACCCTCAGATGTACCCCTCATGTTTTAGCATTTGTTTGTTTGTTTAATGTGTGTGTGTATGCGCGTGCGTGCACACTTGCACAGAGGTGTCATGTCATAAATGTAGAGATCAGAGAACTTGCAGGAGTCTTTTGAATTGTGTAGTTTCTGAAGCTCAAACTCTTGTGTCGTGAGGCTTGGCAGTAAGCACGTTTACCCCTGAGCCCTCTCAGTGCCCCTGTTCCTCAGCTTTATAGAGCTGTCCATTTTCCCCAATGAGGTGACTGATTATGCCATCTGAAGGGGTAGATTTCCTAGTTTTCTTTTATGGGTTATGTATAGCCTTGAAACTTTTATCCATTTGGAGGGAGCCATGGTGAGTTGCTCTTTAAAGGGGATCAATGACAGGAGTGAAGAAGTAGACACAATAGAACCCAGGACATGCCGTGTGAACTGGACCAAGGACATGCTATGTGTGCAGGAGTGTGACCTCTCTGCCTTTCCATCATGACACTGGTTTCTTGGTAGATCTTATCACTCTTTGATTTCTGCTGAGGGAAAGGATGATTTCATTATCCCTGTGGATTCCCCCAAGATGCTGCTCCTGTTTCAGCCAAAACCATCACTTACATTCCACTGGGCTAATGACTGAGGACCAATTTCCAAAAATAGAGCTAGACAGTAATCAAACTTAGAGAGGAACAGATGACAGTAACCCAAAATACTACGAATCACACAGCACACAAAGAAATTAATGCTGGCAGCAGCACTCCCAGACATAAAATACAAAACACATTTCATCTGCTTGGGGGGAAAGAAGACTTTGAATAAGTCTTTGTTACAATGTAACTTCAGATCTCAGTCATTTTAGGACTGCCAACATACCACAAATAAAGTGTATTCCAGGAAATTCTGGGGAGAAGCAGAACTTATGGTTTCCAAAACACGTTCTGTACCATTTCTGTCTTTACAAATGTCTTACCAGTGCAGATCCACAACAGCAAAGGGCACAGATGATAAGGTAACTGCACGAGCAAATGGTTGAGATTCTAAGGAACTACGATGATTTTGGTCATCTCAAGCGTGTTTCTTTCTGACATTCCTCTCACACAGACCTTCCAGACCCAAACGGTGCCTTCATGTGTATTTTCACCTGCTTACTAACACTGTCGAAATGGTCCATGCTCAATTATGAGAGCACTTTTCACTTTGCAAGCCTTCTAGTCAAAACCAGGCTGCAATCCTTCCTCTTATCAACTAGATTGTTTCCCTTCCCCACTTTAAGAAACTCATGCTTTAGAGATTCTAAATGAGCCTAGAGAAGGCTGTTAGCCTGTTTCAATCCCTGTAGGGAACAAGAAGTCTGCTAAAAGAGCTAAAAAGCATGCCTCAGACAAAGGAGCAAATGGAGTTGATCACCCTAAACTAGTCGTCAAGCTGTAACTTAAGGAATTTACATAGTAAGACTTCTATTATGTTTGAAACAGAGTCCGACTGCCTGTGTTCTATTCTCCAGTACCAAGGCAGAATTGAAAGACAGCAACATAAAGGGCACACAGGTAAGAAGAGGATCTCCTCACCCCAGAGTTTGGTGGAAGCCTTTGGCAGCTTAGAGTTAAGAGTTTTAGCAGGATTAGCAATGTATGGGGGCCGGGGTTTCTCTACACAAAGATACTTCAGATAAGAATTCGAAAATGGTAAAGAACCAAGGTCTTTCTCCCTTTCGAGTCTTAAACCTACAGTTTTCTAAGAATCTCAAAAGATATCCTATGCAAGGAGAAGGCATCTTAACTGCCTTGTGTGGCCTGTGTGCACTGTCCTGTTATCTTCTCTGGTTGTGATCGCCCCTAAGGCTCTCCTGGAGCCACAGTCACATCTGTAGGAAAGATGGAAAAGGGACAAATACATTTCTTAGTAATCCTTCCGGGTGAAATTTGAGTGCCACTAAATTATCCCTCGGCCCTAGCTAAGATATTGAACGAAGCAGGACCCATGTGTGGGTGTATTTTTTTTTTCCCTGAAAACCTCTCTTTCTGTTGACTCCTGTCCTTAAATCTACACAAGATCTTCTTTTAAACCTCAGCCCCTGCTTCTTACTCATTAGTCCTGGAATTCCTTTCTCCAGTGAAGTCAACCTTACTTGAGTGGAGATCTGTAAAGGGTAAAAGAGTGCTTCAGGCTGTGTATGGGGTTGCTGGGCTGTGCCTCCCGCTGATGCTCCACCACTGATACAATCATGTACTGACTCTTGACTTAAACATCCTTTGTTCTGTCCACATGATCATGCAGTGGGACTAACTTCTCTGTTGGGCCTAAAGCTTGGCTCTGCTAACTGCTATTGTGCCTGGGAAACCAACCTTCCATCTTCCTTGTTCCCCAGCAAATAGAAATGTGTTAAGTGTATTTACCACCTGTTACTTGCACCAAGTGAGTAGTGTTCAGAGACACTCAGGAAGAAAAATGGCCGAATGAGGGTGAGCAGGGAATTACAGAGCCTGTGGGTAAAAGGCAAGAGAAACTTGACTTACCAGTAGACTCCTCATTCATTGCTGGCACTAATCCTCCAAGAATCTAACAAGCAGTGCCTCTATTGAGAGCAGGTTCTGTTGTTTCCTCTGTGCGATGTCCTCCTCCCCACATTTCTGTGGGGAAATCAAACATATGCTACATCGGTGGTTCTCAGCCTGTGGGTAGTGACCCCTCACAGAGGTCGTATATCAGATATCCTCCATATCAGATAGTTATATTATGACTTATAACAGTAGCAAAATTACAGTTTTGAAATTGTAATTAAAATGATTTTCATGGTGGAGAGGGCAGGTAACCACAAGGAACAACTGTATTAAAGGGTTACAGTATTAGGAAAGTTGAGACACACTTCTCTGTATGCTTTAGTCTGGTCTGGGGGATGCTTTTCTGTCCATCACACTGTTGTGACAACTACCTATTTGTCATTTAAAAAAAAATTTCTTATTTTTATTGAAAAAAATTTTTTTTTGGTATAATGTATTCTGCCACCCTCACCCCTGGGATCCTTGATTTGACTTTGGTAGGTAGGTCTTATATCTCAAGAAATTCGTCAATTTCTTCTAGATTTTCCAGTTTGGCAGAGTATAGATTGTTAGTGTGTGCCTTTATGACTCTCTGGATTTCATTAGTGACTGTTGTAATGGTCCCTTCTTTTGTTTCTAATTTTATTTATTTGGATCTACTCTCACTATATGTGGATTAATTTGGCTAAAGGCTTATCAATGTTATTGATTTTCTCAATGAAACAGCTCTTTATTTTATTGATTCTTTATATTTTTTGTTGTTATTTCTAATTTACTAATTTCAACCAGAGTTTGATTATTTCTTGCTATCTATGCTCTTGTGTTGTTTCTTCTTTTTGTTCTAGGGCTTTTTGTTCTAGGTGTGTGGTTTAGTTATAAATATTAGATGGCTCCAGGTCTTTATGTAGGCACCTAGTATGCTCTGAGTATGCTGCCTCTTAGAACCATCTTTTGTTCTGTCCCATAAATTTGGGGATGTTGTACTTTTATTCTCATTCAGTTCTTAAAAGTCTTTAATTTCTTTCTTGACCCATTTTTCATTCAGTAGTGAGTTATTTGGTTTCCATAAGTTTGTAAGCTTTATGCTGTTTCTGTTGTTGTTGATATACAGCTTTAATTCATGGTTGTCAGATAGGATGCAGGGTGTTATTTCAATTTTCTTGTATCTGTTAGAACTTGTCCATGTATGTAGTAATTTTTGGAGAAAGTTCCATGAGCTGTGGAAAAGAAGGTTTTTGGTTTGGGTGAAATGTCCTATAAGTACATGCTAAGTCCATTTGATTTATGATATTATTTGACTATAACATTTCTGTTTAGTTTTAAATTGGATGACCTGTCTAGTGACAAGAATGGGGAATTGACTCTCTCGCTATCAGTGTGTAAGGGTCGAGATATGATTTTTATCTCTAGTATTGTTTTGTGTGTTTTATGAACTTGGATACTTTTATGTTTGGAATTACAATATCCTCTTGGCATATTTTTCTTTTGATGAATATGTAGTGTACCTCACTATCTTTTCTGAGCAGTTTCAGTTTATTTAGTTTTAAGGCTATTTTGTCAGACATTAAAACAGCTACTCCTGTTTGCTTCTTGAGTTCATTTGCTTGAAGTATCTTTTCTGTCTATTAACCCTAAGGTATTGTTTATCCTTGATGTTGAGGTGTGTTTCTTGATTGCAGCAGAAGGATGGATCCTATTTTCTAATCCAATCTGTCAATCTGTGTCTTTTTACTGGAGAAATTATACCACTAATATTAAGTGCTATCAATGAGGAATGTTTGTTTATTCTTGCTTTGTTGTTCCGATGTGGGTGGGTTTTTGTTGTTGTTGTTGTGTTTTTTTTCTTTAATTTGCTGATCCAGGATTATTCATTCCTTGTGGAATTTTGGGGGCCGGGGCATGTGTTTGACCTTTTCAGATTGAAGTTTTCCTCTGAGCACCTTCTACAGAGCTAGATTGGTCAGAAACTAATTAAATTTGAGTTTATTGTAGAATGTCTTATTTTCTCCACCTACTGTGATTCAAAGTTTTGCTTGCTGTAGTCATTTGGGCTGGTATTGGTGGTCTCTTAGAGTCTGCAGAACATTTGTCCAGGTCCTTCTAGCTTTTAAAAGTCAGATGTTATTCTAATGGGCCTGCTTTTACATGTTACTATGTCTTTTTCCATTGAAGGTTTTAATATTGTTTTTTTTGTTCTGTATGTTTAGTGTTTTGATTCTTATATATCATAAGACATTTCTTTCCTGGTTCCATCTATTTCATGTTCTGTAAGTTTCTTATATCTTCATAGGTACCTCCTTCTTTAAGTTAGGAAATTTTTCTTCTAAGATTTTATTGAAAATATTTTCTGTGCCATTGCCCTTGGTTTCTTCTTTTTACTTTATTTCTTTTATTGATAGATTTGGTATTTTTATACTGTCCCACATTTCTTAAGTGTTTTGTGCCTGTATTTTTATTTTTAGGTGTCCATTTCTTCCACCTTGACTTCAGTGCTTGAAATTCTGTCTTCAAGGTCTTATACTCTGTTGGTAAGGCTTACTCCTGAGGTTTATATTTTAGTTCCTAAATTTTTCATTTCCATTTTTTATCTAAAATCACTAAATTAAACCTGGTTTAACTTAGTGATTATATTTCTTTGCTAAATTCTACTTTCATCTCATTAATTTTTTTATTATTTCATTCCATTGTTTGTGCTTTCACAGACTTTATTAAAAGATCTATTCATATCCTCCTTGAGATCCTTGAGCATATTCACAATTGATGTTTAGAGTCCTTCACTTGTGCTTCAGTTCTATTAAACTTCCTAGACCTTACTGTGCTAAGGTTGCTGGGTTCTGGTGGGGGCATATTGTCTTGGCTGTTAATATTTGTGTTTTTGTGTTAGTGTCTAGGCATCTGGAGTAAGGATGACTAGGGTGATTCTGGGTGTTGATAGTGGGCCCTGTCAGTGTTGGGTGGGTGTGCTGTTTTTTTATTTGTGTTGACTTCTCTGGATTTTAGGAAAATGTGGTGGCTATGGGTTGTCTGGCAGAGAGTGCTTTTTCAGGTTAGTGGGTGGCAGAAAGAAATAGAGATGGGCTAGGAGAAAAGGCTGAGGGGGCTTGTGGGAAAGGGTCAGATGGTTCTGTCTATACCAGCAAGTGGGGCCCCAGGAAGTGAGAGGTGTGATGGGAAGAGGGGTCCTGAAAGTAGATATCAGTAAGATACTAATATGGAGAGAAAGGACCATGGATCTACACCAAGAGTTGAGAATCTCCAGTGACTGTAGCTGAGGAGAGAAAAGGGGCACCTGAAAGCAAGTTGCTACAGGGCTAGGGGTATGGCAGGCATGATCAGAGGACAGAAAGGAAAGTCAAAATCGCCTGAGTCCAGGTCCAGTGTGGTCACTAGGGGTCCCAGGTAGAACGTGACTTTTACACATTTTATATTGTGAGTGATGCTGGCTTAATATGAGTATGTGGTGTTTCTTGGGGAAACCATTTTCTGTCCTTCTGCATACAGGTCTCTGAAGTCCCTGAAACTTCCAGATTAGCCTTGCACAAACTAGCATGAAATCATCTCTCTCTTTCTTTCTTTGACACTGGTTTCTTCCAAAACACAAAAGTGTCAAGTGAGTATTGGGGAACAGGAGGGTGTTTGGACCACTTGTTGTTTTATGACAATATAGCTTTGGATCAATGGACTCCAAATAGCAGCTCCTGTGCTCTTCAGTTCCTGGATACATTACGAGCAGCTCTGAGAATAAGGGGAGATGATAGCCATAAAATACTTTGATATAACCAGAAATGCTTTCCATCCTGTAAAAGCACCCAAGGAAAGTGTCAGGAGCCATTGCCTGCTTCTCTGAAAGAGAGAGAGAGAGAGAGAGAGAGAGAGAGAGAGAGA
>NW_022196912.1:86668744-86677503 GCF_008632895.1 Mastomys coucha | reverse complement strand
GAGAGAGAGAGAGAGACTGTCTGACAAGCAGAGTCAAGAGAGTCAGTCAACCTAGGTCAGGGTCTGCTGGCAGATTTCCTGGCCTGCTGATGCAAGGAATGATAAAAGGAGATACACTTGAGGATCAAGGTGAGGGGCTAAACATCCTATTGACTTTGGTGGAAGGAACAGAAAGGCCTCTGGATAAGAATAGATGTTCTGTATATATTTCAGCAATTGTTTCTGCTTGCTTGTGGTTTTGCTTCTCATAAAGGCTGTGAAAAATAAGCTTGGAGCTGTGTTGCAGGAATTATAAAAAATGAATCCACCTCACAAACTGGCTTTCCTGCTGGGCCACGTTCTTGTGCTGATACTATTTGGCCTCAATACTAAGTTCCAGCGGGTTCTTGTTATTTTCTCCCAGCAAGCTACATCTCACTCACATGCAACTCTTTACACACTCCCACACTCATTCATCTAATTAGCACCTAACACCTGGTAAGTAAAGCATGACTCTTAAGGCCTTAATAGCCAATCATATTCATATAATAATAAAAATACAATTTACAAGATGCCAATACAATAATTTCTGAACCAAATAATAAAGACAATATTCTAACCCAATTAATCTATTTTGTAAAAACCTTTGCTTGGTTGTATAACCTTGTGGCGTCAGACTTGTCCTCATCGTCTGCCTCCATGATGTGGACCCTTCCTCTCCTCTGACCTTTTCCCCCTCCAACTCTAGCTCTACCTCTCTATTCCTGTCCAAGCACAGGCCTGTCAGTGTCCAAATGTGATTAGACAGAGAAAATGCCATAGCAGGGCTGCTTCAGTATTTACTGCCAGTCCTCCAAAATCTACCGCTTGTCTTTGCATCTTCTTTCTGCCTTTCCTGTCTTTAATCCTTGCCCCCACCTCAGGTGCTGTTCAACTTTTGCTAGTGGGCTCCAGCTAGGTGGTGCCTAATGTGGGACTCTGAGAGTTGGGGATCAAGTGAAGGACATTGTGGGAGGGCCAGTGAGCACTCAGAAAAAGAAAAAGGAGCTAAGAAAAAGAGAGCTTGGTGTGGTGAGTATTTCTTGAGAGTAAAAGACATAGGAAAACATAGATAAAGGAGCTCAGAAAAAGTAAGGGGGCTCAGAAAAAGTAAAATGGGAAATGGAAATAGCTGTCAGCTCTTTGGTGCAAATGATCAAGAATATGCTTCACTCTCAAGGGACTAAAGTAGGGCAACAGCAATGGCATAATTTTTTAGATTTTTGTAGAGAAGGTTTGTCCATGGTTTTCTGAGGTAGGTACAATATATTTAGTGATCTGGAAGAAGGTTGGGGAAAGTCTTCAAAACTATTACGAAGTGTATGGGCCAGGTAAAGAGCCTGTAGATACCTTTAGTCTTTGGACCCTTTAGAGATAGTTTAGATTCTAGCCACAAGAGGGAGAAATGGGCTTCAGGAAAACACCTCCCATCCAGAGACATTTCAAGGAAAGAGAAAGTGGTCATGGTGGAGATGCACCCTGGTGGAGGCCAGTCACCAGCTGGGGGAGATTTCCCACTGGCCCTGCCCAGGATCCCTAGCTCCCAGAGCCCTCCAACAGCACCGCAGACTCCAGAGCTCTGACACACGGAAGAAGCCCCAGAATGCTAAGGTTTGAGTGATGCCATCTGCTTAGATTGTGTATTAGTCTAGGCTTCCACATTTTGTGGCCCATCCCTATGTTATAAAGTATAATTTGATAGGCTCACAACTGTTCATGCTACATCAACAGTTACAGGTTACACCTTGTTAAAAATGCTAATAAACACTTGCTTTCTTGCTCACTTGCTCTTCCCTTTTTGCTCCCACTCTGTCTCCTTGCCTTTCGAGCTTCCTCATTCCCTTCCCCCTCTCTCCACATGATCATGGCCGGCCTCTACTCCTCTACTTCTCTACTCTCTCTTTTTCTCTCTGCCTTGCTCTGCCTCTACTACCCTCTTAACTCCCCTTCCCATCTCCTGAATAAACTCTATTCTATACTAAAAAAAAAAAATGGTAATAAACATGAAAAATGTAATGCATCTCAGTGTGAGCCTAAGTCACTGCACAGCAAAAGAAATTAATGGTGGATAGGGATGAGAAATCTCAGGCTTAAAAGGCATTACTATTTATTTCTAGAAGGTTAGAACACTTAAGTCACTGGTAACTGGGCATGCCAGAAACACTATGTTGCCTTTCAGGATAATGTATCTAGATCTAAATTTTAGTCTGCCACAGATGTGCAAATATGTGTACTTCAGCATTCTTTTGAGGCTTTGCTTATGGCAATGGGACTGAGCAGAGTTATCACACAGAAAGCAGAGTAGGGGTACTGCCAAGCACATAGAAAGTGTTCTCTGAAAAGAACGTGCTGAACTGGATGCAGGCCCATGCAGACTGATCCTGTGTTAGCATCATCACTGGCTTCACCTACAGAAATGGAGCAGATAGAGAAACCTCCAGGCTTTTACAATGATCAATCACTAACTGTGAGCACTTCGGTGAACATCTGAGCTCTGTGACCTTTGTTCTCAGTTCCTTTTCAGTGACCCAGATTTTGAATATGTATTCAGAATCTCACTATGTAGCTCAGGCTGCCTTTGAACTCATGACCCTTCTGCTTTGGTCTTGAGTACTAGGATTAGGAACAGGTAAAACACACCAAACTGATTCCATTTTATTCTTACAAAAATTATAAATTTTACTTTTAATTGTTTAGTGGTAAAAACAAGGACATCAAACAGTTGTCCTATCCAGCATTGGAAGAAAGGTAAAGCAAGATAGGTGGGTGGGTGCTATCTCACATAGGCTGCTTGCTGCGGATGAGCATCTAGTTTATTTCTGGCCCTTGTCCTCACATATAATTCTAGTCACATTTATCTGATTACACCTGAGGTGATTGCCTTAAAATGCAGTTGTTTAATATCAGTCTACATAACTTTAAGGCTTTGACACATAGCGTTAAGGTGATCTTCAGAAAGAAAGAAAGAAAGAAAGAAAGAAAGAAAGAAAGAGGAAGAAAGAAAGAATGAATGAAAAAGAAAAAGGCTCAACTAGCATGACCTCCTGCAGCAAGCAAGAGGCCTCAGTTTCCCCTGTGTAGGCCCACCTACACAGCCTGGGAACCTCTGCTACCAGGTGAGAAACTCAACTTTCCTGAGTTAGGCCTGGTTATATTACCTCCAAATCAAGCTCAGGTACGTCCTGCACCAGGCTCTTGTTTGTTTCCAAAAATTATATTCAGGAGCACAGCCCACATGGCCTCCTATGCCCTGCTTCCTCGGCTTAAGCTCACTCACACTACATAGGACCCAAGATCCAAGCATTGGCCATGGGCCTCCTGTGCCAAGTTCACCTACAGATCCCAGGAATGTTGATCTAGGAGTCCAGCCTGCACAGCCTCCTGCAACAATCAGAAGACCCTGGCTTCCCTTGTTTAGGCCTGTCTATGCTGCTCCAGAACTTCCTGTACCACCTCACAGAGGAAAATGAGAGTCTCAGCCTTATTAAGATATAGTCTTCTAACACTGCCTCCACTGAAAGAAGATAGAAAGAACTTGACCAACAAACGACTCTAGATACAAAAGTCCTAGCACAGAAGCATAAAAGACATGACAAACCAAGACAATGCATCTCTTTACCAATCACTTTCCCAGTGATAATGGTACCCAGTGAGAGTAACTGCAACAACTTCCAGGTGATGATGCCAAAGGAATGATCATACATACATTCAAACAACTCAGAAAAGACCTAAGTACATTCCAAGAAAACAAAAACAAAGAGTTGAATTAAATAAGGGAATCAATCCAGGATATGAAAATAGAATTCAACAAAGAGGTAGAGACTGCTGAAAAAAACTGAAACAGATGATGCTGGGAATTAAAAACTCAATGAGCCAACTAGAAACCTCAGGGGAAGCATCATCACCAGCAAGTAGAAAACAGAGTCAAGGCTGGAAGACAAGGCAGAGGAATTGGTTCCCTCTGGAAAGGCTAAAAACCAAAAATAACATACACAGAACACGGGAGAGCTCTGGGACACTGTGAAAAAGCCTACCCTTCAGACTGTGGGCATAGAAGGAGGAGAAAAATAACACCCCGAAGACATACAGAGTATTTTCAATAAAATCATAGAAGGTAATTTCCCAAACCTAGAGAGAGAAATGCCCTTCCAAGGAAAAGAGCCATACAGAACTGCAAACAGACAGGACCAGAACAAGAAGTTCCCATGGAATATTATAGTTAAATATTAAAAATACAGAATAAAAACATCCAAAGGAGAGAAAGATCAAGTCACTTACAAAAGCAGAACCATCAGAATAGCATCTGGTTATCGGATAGAATCTTTTAAAGCCGAAAGGGGTCTGGAAAAGTGTATTCCAGGTTCTGAACTGTCACAGTTGTCACCCCAGAAAAGCTACCTATTAAAATCAAGGGAGAAATAAAAACTTTTCATAATAAAAAAGATTTAAGGAATGTATGACCTCTAAGCAACCTCTACAGAAGATACTGGAAGAGAGATCTAAAGAGAAGAATAAACATACCCAAGAAGTTACATGAGATAAACAATTTCAGAACAGCTAATCATAAGAGGTTTTAAAACAAAACAAATAAACAAAATAAAAACACCATAAATTAAGAAATGACAGGAATGAATATGCACCAATAATAACTGAATATTAGTGGTCTAATTACTCAGAAAAGATACACAGATTAGCATATCGGATTAGGAAACAGGATTCATTATTTTCACTGCTTTCAAGGAATATACCTCATAATCAATGTTGGTGCCTTAGTTGGGATTTCTATTGCTGTGAAGAGACACCATGACCAAGGCAACTCTTATAAAGAAAAATATTTAATTGGGGCTGGCTTACAGTTCAGAGGTTTTGTCCGTTATCACCGGAGTGAGAGGTATGGTGGCACTCAGGCAGGCATGGTGCTGGAGAAGGAAGGAGCTGAGAGTTCTACATCTTGATTAACAAAGGCTGTATTCTAGGCTTAGCTTGAGCATAGGAGACCTCGATGTCTACCTGCACAGTGACACATTTCCTCCAGTAAGGCCACATACCCTAGCAGGACCACTGCTTATGAGCCAAGCACTCAAGGATATGAGTATATGGAGGCCATTCCTATTCAAAACACCACGGACACTGCCTTAGCATTAAAGAATGGGGGAAAAACATTCAAAGCAAATTAAATGAAGAAACAAGTAGGCATAGCTATTCTAATAGCTAAAGAAAAATACACTTCAGATGAAAACTCGTCAGAAGATATTAGGAAGGGACACTTCATACTTATTAAAGGCAAACTCAGCCAGGAGGATATTAAATTCTTAATATATGCACAGAGGTGCATCTATTTCACAAAAGAAATATTATTAGACCTAAGATCACAGATTAAGTCCAATTTACTGACAGTGGTGATTTCAACACTCAATTCTGACCAGTAAACATCTGGACAAAAGCAAACAAAGAAATATTGGAGCTAATGACATAATTAGTTAAATATACTCAATAGATATCTACAGAACATCCCACCCGGATACTAAAACATACATATTATTTTCAACAGCCATTTGAAGTTGCTCCAAAATCAACCACACACTCGGACACAAAGTATCAACAAATATAGAAAAACTAAAATAACATTCTGTATTCTATCAGATCATAATAGAACAGAGCTAGATATCAGCACTCCCCCCCAAAAGAAAAGGAAGGAAAGAAAGAAAGAATAAGGAAGAAGGAAGGAAAAAAGAAAACAAAGAAAAGAAAAGAATGTTGAGAAGCACGAAGTCTGATTTGTGTTGGCCATCAGCTCCTGAGCATGGAGTCTACTTTGGAGTGCGGCTGATATCCCTGTTGTCACTCCATTAAAGAAAACTAATCTTCTGTCTCCCAGAAGCTATTATTTATGAATGGTTTCTTGGCTAGGAGTGGGCCTTTGGCCCTATTTCCCTTCCCCAGTGCAGGAATGTTGGTTTGGCTTAAGCTGTCCTGGTCTTATGTGCCCTGTCACAGTGAGGTTATATATGAATCATCCCTGAGGAACTGAGGGACAGCAAAGAAGATGATAAGTACACAGCACAGTCAAAGAATACATTTTAGCTTCCAGTTTCTATCTGTGCCAAGGGCTGATCCCATGCCACAGGGCTCCATACCCAAATACCTATGGGAGAGAGCTGGTCTCCTAGGATTGGCGACATGCCTGTGAGCACAGGTAAGACCACCCTTACTGCTCAAATTCCTGACCCAAAAGGGACCTGCCCAGAGCCATCAGGACACAGGAGCCAAGGAACAGTGGGGACAGGATCCCTCAGGTTTCCATCTGCACCCCAGAGCTGACCCTGTGCCACAGCTTTCCATACCCAAATTCCTCCCTAAGAGAATTGATCTCCCGGGAGTGTTGACACACAGGCTTGCAGGAGGGATAAGCCACAGTCAGAGACAGCAAGACCAGCTAACAGCAGAGATAACCAGATGGCAAGAGGCAAGGGTAAGAACATAAGCAACAGAAACCAAGGCTACTTGACATCACCAGAACCCAGTTCTTCCACCACAGAGAGCCTTGGATACCCCAACACACCAGAAAAGCAAGACTTTGATTTAAAATCACATCTCATAATGATGATAGAGGACTTAAAGAAGGACATAAGTCTCCCTTAAAGACATACAGGGGAACACAGGTAAACAGCTAGAAGCCCTTAAAGAAGAAACACAAAAATCCCTTAAAGAATTACAGGAAAACACAACCAAGCAGGTGAAGGAATTGAACAAAACCATCCAGGATCTAAAAATGGAAATAGAAACAATAAAGAAATCACAAAGTGGGCCCAGAGCCCTGAACAGACCTTGGGCGTAAACTCCGCAGCCAGTCCCACAATACCAGCAGGACCCAGGCACGCAGGAACTCCACCAGCCCAGTGGCACTGGTTCCTTCCAGTCTGTCTGGGCTGGTGCCCTGAGCAGACCTTGGGCGTAAACTCCACAGCCAGTCCCACAACACTCAGGCTCTTACCCACCTCTCAGCCTTCCTTAGGTGCCTGTAGTTGAGGCTCCGTGAGATTTCTCTACACTTTTTAAATTTTTATATGTATGTGTTCTTCATGCATCTCTGTTTGTGTACCATGTTCAAGCCTTGGAAGTCAGAAGAGGGTATTGGAACCCTTAGAGCTGGAGTTACACATGATTGTGAGCCTCCTGAGGTGGGTGCTAAGAACTGAACTCAGGTCCTCTAGAAAAGCAGCAGGTGTTCTTACCCATTGAGCCTTCTCCTGAGTCCCTAGCTTTGTCTTTCAAGTGTAAGAAGTGTGCTTCACAGCACGTTTCTCCTAGCCGAGGGGAGGGTTCAACTGAGGGCAAGATGCTCAGTTGCTATGGACCATGGGAATGACCAAAGTGTTTGAGAAATGGTGCAGAACCAAGATTGGTGCCTGAGTCCTTTCAAACCTTAAGAATAAAATCTCCTAAGCCACCACATGCTGCTTATTCCAGACTGACATACAAGAGCAAAATACGCCTCTTCCTAACCATTCCGAGCACTGTTATTATGGACAGCTGCAAACAAACACCAGTTCACATGTGTAAGATTGTATCTTAATGTAGCTTGGCATGTCACAAGCCTACAAATGCACAGGAATTAAATTATTTTTTCCTATTAACTTATGATGAGAAACAATTGCATTATTTTAATCAGTTTATTATTGTGTATTAAATGGATTATTCCCTAACTGAGAAATGTTATATGGATTTATATGGAATTCAAGAAAACCCTTTATACATGTTCTTTCAAACAGGAGTTTGACAAAGAAAAGTTTGTTTCTACCCTGTTATAAATGCAATGATTCTCAAGCTCGTTAACTGAATGCTTGCAACATTATTTTTTTCCAAACAGAAATGTTTCATTTTCAAAATGCAGAGACTGTCAAACACCATTTAAGAGCCCAAATGGTTTACATCAAATCTACACATTTGGAGTCCTAAGTTGAGAGTTCTTTTAGCATGCTCAAGAAATAAGTTTGAAAACCAAACAGCATGAAGGCACAAATGCTAAATATAAGTTCTTAGAAACAATAGCACATAAAAGAGCGTGGAGCTCTCCCCATTTAAATTCCAAATTTTAAAATCAACCTTTTCTGCCTTATTTTGTACAAACAGCCACAGTGCCAATTGTAGGAGTGATGCAGCTGGTTGGCATCAGACTGGGCCAGTTTCACTCTTTTGCTTAAGAACTTTGGCTGATCTCTCTGGCTCCACTGGAGTCCTCCCAGCTTCTCAGCTGAGAGCCTTAAGCAAAGGGCTTTGTTGCTTTTGTCATACACACACACAAAATGTAAAACAAAAAAGTAAAAGTGAGAAAGCCACTGAATTCTGCTTAAACTGTTGCCTCCAATCTTAGGATCTATCACAGAAATGAACCACCAAAAGTATCATTGGCTCAACAATATTTACTTTTAAGAATCTATACCCTTTGTAGCCATGGCATATATGCTGAGGTATGAAAGAATGTGTGCTGGAATCCCTCACCTCCACATTCCCAAAGGGGTAGAAAAATATCTGGACAGTGATTCAAACTAGAGGCTGGCTTGCCTGAGGGTTGTGTGGAAAGGGAAGGACATCAGTCAACCAGAAGGTTATCAAAATGAGGTTATGTGTCAAGGACTGTATACCTACTCCGTGGAGATGAAATTCCCACTTTGTAGCCCGCGTGGTCCTCTCACCGGGAAGAAGACACGCGGACACTCTAGGTTCCTTCTGCAGCAACT
>NW_022196912.1:86664474-86665327 GCF_008632895.1 Mastomys coucha | reverse complement strand
AGTTAACAGCGGAAGTAGGCGCCATCTTGCCATGGCGAATGCCTTTCAAGATTCACGGCTCCCCACACCATTTAAAGCAGCATTTCTAACCTCAGGATCTGCCTGTGAAGCTGAGCTGGCACTGCTAGACAGGCACTGGGGTCTCAGGAACTCAGAAATTATGCATTATTTATTATGCAAATATGACCCCAGTTCCTAGCCAGGGTCATACAGAAGTGTTAGCATCTCATTTCATACAGTAAGATGGATTTAGATTATGCTTCATCTTAGCCATCACATCCATCTTTTCTTTCTTTGAAAGCACGTCTAGCAGATCTGGCCTAAGACATGGGTTAGACAAACAGCCGGGGGTCTTCTGACCTGAAGGTATCTTTAAAAGCCTCTTATCGTGGCAAAGAGTGTTCTGCCTTGCTTTCATTCTGTCAGACACCATCAATGAAGTTCAAGACCAAAGCATACTTACTAGTGCAGGTAATTGTAATGGGAACACAATCGCATGCTCTTCTCTCTTACATAACTACAAGCTTTCCAAGTCAGACATAGACGGGGCAATTAATCAATACTTAGTTGATAAACACATAAGCTGCCCTTATCTGAGAGCTTGTTTGGAGGTTCTAGTTGGGTCGTGTGGCTACTTATACCCTTGACCAAAGACTGATCCTCCCTCTATTCATGAAAGGCCATCCTCTTCAGCCCAGCATGCAGCTTTGGGAGGCAGACACATGCAGTGATAAGGGAGGAAGGGGACAACCACCTAGCTGATCAGATCAGCTGAATCAATCCTGGCAATCAATGGTGTCACATCCGGATCACCTTCACCTCCTGTTCTTTTTTTTTTTTTTTTTTTTTTTTT
>NW_022196912.1:86661277-86664425 GCF_008632895.1 Mastomys coucha | reverse complement strand
AACTCAGAAATCTGCCTGCCTCTGCCTCCCAAGTGCTGGGATTAAAGGCGTGCGACACCACTGCCCGGCTCACCTCCTGTTCTTTAGATCCATTTGGAAAACAATGAGCTGGTTCCAGCTCCAAAGCTAAGAGTGTCACCAGAGAGGACCTGACCCAGGTGAAAGTCTCCTGCTTACCTGACATCCTCACCGATGTATTTGTGTTGGTGACCCAGTGTGGTACCCTAAGCATGATCTGTTTTCTCCAGGAGACTCACTGTGATCAATGTTAGACACTAGTAAACGTCCTTCGTGTCTCCTCAGGTAACTGTCGTGGGTTTCTACGAGATGAAGAATTGAATAAACACCAGCTAAAACCAGATGGTCCTGTCTACACCAAAGCCTCTTTAACCCCATGAGTCCATCTGTTTTGGATCCTAGAAATAAGCCTTCTTAGTGTCATGGACCACAAAACAGCATTGGCGCTCCACATGCACCACTGTGATGGAGCTGAGAACTGACGTTCTCTGGACAAGACACACCCATATTGAAGAATCTGTAGACTGATTGGCTGATCAGGACGACTCAATTGTGGAGAGTTGAAATGTCAATCAAGAGCAAAATTATCTTAAGCTATTTTTAGTTCCCTTAATAACTATCACCCACTTCCATTTCTGGCCTATCACCCTTGCTAACTTAGCAGGCCACTAGCTTCTACTAAACCAAAAGATAAGCACATTTCCCGATAGTCTCTGAAACTACAGCAGTGACTTCCCTGTTTAGCTTACCCTCACCTCTACAATACTCCACCAATGTATTTAGTAAGTCCATTGATTTATGATTTTCTTTTACTTTATGATTATAGAAGTTTCTGTAACCGTTTCCACAGCAGAATACATCATTCAGGACAAACTGAATTCATATCCCCAAGCTATGGTCACTCATATTTGGCCCAGAATGAACTCTCCTATTGCCTTTGGCAGACAGAGGAGGGGCAAACTCTGGTTGCAATTTGTTTCTATGTGAGACATTTTTTTCCCTCATTTTCTGTTAATAGTTTATTATACCACCTCACTCTGGAAAATCTAACATTTTAATTAAAGTACACATATATCAAGGTTCATATGCACAATTGCAAAATCTGTAGTCTCTAATCATTTACTTTCCAGCCTTCTGATCACGTGTCCACGAGCTTGATCATCCTCTTTAAATACCACCTCCTCTCCCACAGATTCATAAATGTAGAGATTCTGTGGTTTTATTAATTTGATTATATTTCAGATAAGGGTGAAAGTAGTTAAGAAAGGTAGTTTCTTGTCAGAGTCTATGATTTCTGTACTACATTGATGCAAACTGTACCCACAAAGGAAATAAAAAGAAACATTCATATTGCTTCAGATTGAGTGTTCTGCTGGCCTGGTGCACAGTAAATTTCATGCAACTGCATTTTTCTGCAACTTGGGCTCCATTGCAGATGGAGTGGAAAGAGACTGCATCACAAAGATAGCTAAATAAACTAATAAATATTTATTTGAAAAAATATATAGAGAAGCCTCTGGCTGTAATCTATTTCTATACTGGTGCACTTTTGGTGGTATGAAGCATCTGCTATCCTTGGGATATTGACTTTAGGTATGCCCCTTTTAGGGGTTCCTAGTCATTTGAACTGTAGCTGGAATGAAGCTCCGTTTCTGATGGAAGAAAGTGATGGGCCAGCAACATTGTTCTGACTTGGTTTTTAAATCAGCAGCAAGGGTCCTGCTGAATGAAGAACTTTCCTAGGAATCTAGCTCATCCTTTGGGTTCCTTGTCTGAATGTTAGAGCCAGATGTCCTCAGAGAGAGGGCTTGATTCGATCATACTGAGTAGCACAGTGGGACCAAGGAGGGAGAACTGGAAAAGGACTCTAGGTTGATCTTCCATCAAATTCACCAAGTTAAGCAAACCGATGAACATAGTAAACACTTCTCCAGATAAGATATGTTGGCCTCACTCTTCCAATTCTGGAACATCCCACAAGAATTCTAGAAAGTAGGCTGTGCCTACTTTCTTTGAAAACCCCAATGTCTCAGTGGATGATAAAATATCTTAGAATTATATATTTTTGGAAGGCTACAGTGACTTTGAATCTTTGCATCATAGAGTTTTTAGATAAGTTTGAATCAAATTCCAGATAAACATGTTGTCATCTTTAAGATATGAGTCTCATATGTTGCTCAGGACTCATACATTCAAAACTTAGTCTCTAGAAGGTGAGGGGGGGCTAAGCTGGAGGAAGTAAATCATTGGTGTGCCCCCTTGACAAGTATGTTGGTCCCTCGGGGTATATTGGGGTCCCAGCCTCTACCTCGCAGGCTCTTCATGGGAGACTCCAGAATACCACAGGATATTCCTTCTTCTGGACACAGAAGAGGTTAATGTGTGATTACAGTACTGTCAAGCACACCACATTTAGATATAGCTTCTCTTGATAAAAGGAAGCTGCATATCTCCAGTAATGGAGGGAAATGGGTTCTGAGAAGGTGCGATCCTATTTTTTAAGAATCTCACCCTCAGCTATAGCGTTTCACCAAAAGAATTCAAAGGATCTTGAACTTCAGGGGTCACAAGACGTAAAGTCCTGACACGCCACTGTGACCTGTGGCAGGGGTTGCAGGAGGTGAAGTCCTGACACGCCACTGTGACCTGTGGCAGGGGTCGCAGGAGGTGAAGTCCTGATATGCCACTGTGACCTGTGGCTTCTGCCCCTGGACGAGGAAGAAACTGACTCCCTTCTCCTTTAGTCCACAGCCTGGCAGAGCTCACAGGCATGAGGCTGGATAGTGGTGCCACATGTTCCTCAGCCCAGTGTACCTGTAAGACCCTATTTTCAGGCTATTAGGCTCCATTCAGTGGGTGTACTGGCTAGTCTTATGCCCACTTGACACAAGGTAGAGTTAGCTAAAATGAGGGAACCTCAATTGAGAAAATGTGCCTCTAAGATTCATCTGTAAGTATTTCCTCTCTCTCTCTCTCTTCCTTCCTTCCTTTCTTTCTTTCTTTCTTTCTTTCTTCCTTCCTTCCTTCCTTCCTTCCTTCCTTTCTTTCTTTATCTTTCTTTCTTTCCCTCCCTCCTTCTATCCCTCCCTCCTTCCTTCTTTTATTTCTTTCTTTTATTCTTTTTTTTTTC
>NW_022196912.1:86623465-86660616 GCF_008632895.1 Mastomys coucha | reverse complement strand
TGATAATTTGGAAAAGCATTCATCTCAGAGAAAGAGTAACTTATAAAGTCCTCTTCTTCCAATTGATATAAGAGTTACAGACGTCAAGCAAAGCATTCAGTCTCACTTTGTTGTTCTCTTACCAGCCACCTTCCTAGTTACTCGTCTATGTTTCTTTTGGGTATATAAATACTTTTGAAATATATAAGCTGTTCTGAAAACCCTAGTATAGTGTAAAAACATGAAATAAACAACAATACTAATAGAGAGGGTGAGATAGGAGAAGCAAGATTTCAAGACACTTATGTTGTACACAGCCAGATACTGTCACAAACATACAAGCTGACAGTGTATATAGATTGTAAAATGTTGGACCTATTTCTCCAATTACCAAATTAGAGAGACCATTGGATGACAATCAACAAATTTCTAATTCCTCATATTTTTGGATTTCAATTGATTAGGATATGTTGGTAATATTAATTTTCATATTAAGATATTAAAAAAAGTAATTGTCACTTCCTGTTGTTTTTGTTGTAAGAGGTGGAATTAGGTTTGTGTGGATTTGTTGAAAGATTACCTTCTTGCTTCTTCTAGGGTGTAGTTTTGCTCCTTATGTTGATGTTTGTTCTATTATCTTTTGTAGGGCTGGATTTGTGGAAAGATATTGTGTATATTTTGTTTTGTCATGGAATATCTTGTTTTCTCCATCTACGGTAGTTGAGAGTTTTGTTGGATATAGTAGTCTGGGCTGGGATTTGTGTTCTTGTAGGGTCTGTATGACATCTGCCCAGGATCTTCTAGCTTTCATAGTCTCTGGTAAGAAATCTGCTGTAATTCTGATAGGCCTGCCTTTATATGTTACTTGCCTTTTTCCCCTTACTGCTTTTAAAATTCTTTCTTTGCTTAGTGCATTTGGTGTTTTGATTATTAGGTGACGGGAGGAATTTCTTTTCTGGTCCAGTCTATTCAGAGTTCTGTAGGCTTCTTGTATGTTCATGGGCATCTCTTTCTTTAGGTTAGGGAAATTTTCTTCTATAATTTGGTGAAGATATTTGCCGGCCCATTACATCGGGAGTCTTCACTCTCTTCTATACCTATTATCCTTAGGTTTGGACTTCTCATTATGTCCTGGATTTCCTGGATGCTTTGAGTTAGGAGCTTTTTGCTTTTTGCATTTTCTTTGACTGTTGTGTCAATGTTTTCTAAGGTATCTTCTGCCCCTGAGATTCTCTCTTCTATCTCTTGTATTCTGTTGGTGATGCTTGCATCTATGACTCCTGATTTCTTTTCTAGGTTTTGTATGGCCAGGGTTGTCTCTCTTTCTTTCTTTTTTTTTATTGTTTCTATTTCCATTTTTAGATTCTGGATGGTTTTCCTCATTTCCTTCACTTGTTTGATTGTGTTTTCTTGTAGTTCTTTAAGGGATTTTTGTGTTTCCTCTTGAAGGGCTTCTAGCTGTTTACCCGTGTTCTCTTGTATTTCTTTGAGGGTACTATTTATGTCTTTCTTAAAGTCCTGTACCATCATCATGAGAAGTGATTTTATATCTGAATCTTGCATTTCTGGTGTGATGGTGTGTTCAGGACTTGCTATGGTGGAGAATTGGGTTCTGATGATGGCAAGTGACCTTGGTTTGTGTTGTTTATTTTCTTACACTTGCTCCCCGCCATCTGGTTATCTCTAGTGCTACCTGCCCTTGCTAAATCTGACTGGAGCCTGTCCTTCCTGTGATCATGGTTGTGTCAGAACTCCTCAGAGTCAAGCAGTCTCTGTGATCCTGTAATTCTGGGATCCTGGGATCCTGGGATCCTGGGCTTGTTAGATCACCTGGAAGTGTGGCTTTCTCTGTGTGTTGTGGGACTGGCTGCAGAGCTTGTGCCCAAGGTCTACTCAGAACACTAACCCAGACAGACCGGAAGGAACCCAAGTCACTGGGCAGAGTTTCTGTGTGCCTGGTCCTATTGGACCCAGTTACTCTGTGTTGGGACAGACGTTGGTTCCTGCTCACCTCTAATCCCGGGTGTGTCAGAGCACCTGGGAGGGAAGCTTCCTCTGGGTGTTGTGGGACTGACTGTGGAGCATGCGCCCAAGGTCTGCTCTGGACCCCAGCCCAGACAGACCAGAAGGAACCCAAGTCACTGGGCTGGCAGAGTTCCTGTCTTTCTTTTATTCTTATTTCATATATTTTTATTGATTATTTGGAAATTTCACATCATGAACCTCAAATATACTCAATTCCCTGTCTTTCCAGGTCTGTACACACACCCTTGTGACAACCCAACCCCAAAGAAGAAGGAGGAGGAGAAGTAAGAGGAAGAAGGGGGAAGAGGAAGAGTAGTAGGAGGAGGAAGATGAAGAAGAGGAAGAAGAAGAAGGAGGAAGAGAAGGAAAAGGAAAAGGAGGAGGAGGAAGAAGAAGAAGAAGAGGAGGAGGAGGAGGAGAAAGAGGAAACACCTAACAACCACAAAAACCAGGTTCAATTTGTGTTGCCCATCTACTCACTGGACTATGGTTAAACTCCCAGTTGCCAGGCCCTTAAAGAAAACTAAGTCCTTCTCCACCTGCACCCCCACCAGACATCATCAATTGTGGAGAGCTACACTTCAGCATCCTTATTACAAATTTTAAGATTCTCTTTGTATGTGGGGGTTAGGGGTAGGGTATAGAGAAGCCTTCTATGTCCCTCTTTCTCAACTGTGAGTCTGCTGTTATCAATACCATAGCAAAAGTAGCTTCCTTGCTCTTTACAGTCAGTGGGGACATAAGATCATGGACTTATCCATGGTCTCTAACATCAGCACACGCCATGGACTTTAGCATGCTCTCTGGATGCAGTACAGACTACAGACATCAATATGGTCCTTTCTGATGTACAGGCCGTGGACACTGTCCTAGCCCTTGGCAGCAGCATGGACCATGATCATCTGCATAGCCTTAGGTGGTAACACAGGCCACAGACATCAACAGGGGTTTTCTTAATTAGTGATCAATGGGGGAGGGTCCAGCCCATTGTGGGTGGTGCCATCCCTGGGCTGGTGGTCCAGAGTTCTATATGAAATCAGGCTGAGCAAGCCATGGGGGTGCAAATTAGTAAGTAAGCAGCACCCCTGCATGGCTCTTCATCAGCTTTTGCCTATAGGTTCCTATCTACCAGTCTGCTAACTGGGTACTATCAGTGGGGCTCCATGGGGCTCTGGCCCACCAGAGAGGCCAAAGAATTGCAGCTCTCCAAGGGGGAGCTGGAACAAGGTGGGCTGCCAAGCCTCTTCCACAGCCACCCCTGCCCTGGAGTTGGTGGCAGGTGGCAGGATGCAGTGGGCATCGAGGAGCCAAGATCATGAAGTGGCTGCAACAGCTCCAGCAGCTTCCAGCGACCAAAGCTTGGGGAAAGAGTACTCCTTCCCTTAGGGTGTTACAGCTCAATAAAACAGGCACTTTCAGACGATCTTTGGCGAAGTAACTTCTGAGCTTTATTCCTTGTGGATAAGATCTTATAAACATTTTGGGGTGGGTTGGGGTCTAAAGGCAGATGCTTTCTATTAGCTTGGTCTGAGATGTTGGGGATGCCTCATCTGCATATGGAGGGGGTTCAGGTGTTGCCCCTACTTGATTCATTGTCACAGGCCTCTCCATGGGGTGTCGTGGTCACGGGTTCCAGGACAGGAACCTGGTTGGGGTGGACTTAAATACCAACTGTTCTCAATATGAGAATTGCTGGGGTTTCTGGATCTTCTCAATCTTACTAGGTTTTCTGTCTGGTCCACTGCCCCACAACTCCTCCTTTTCTTTTCTATAAAGGAGAGGTGTCATCAGAAGAAATGTCTCCTATGTTGGGTATTTGCACATCTTGGTCTACCAAGTCCAGATTCATTAACAGAAGCAACATTCCTCTCCCAGCAAAATGCAAGTCCCTCCCTATTCAGCAGTCAGTAAGTCCAGGGCCCTCCGGTTTTGCAGAAGAACTCTTGTTAAGGAGGTTATCTGTCATTGAAGAGACTCAAGGTTGTCTGCAGGGGAGCCCATTGCCTGGTCAAGCTTAGCCTGGTAGTTGCTGACCAGATGTTTTTGGATGAGGGCTGCTCCAACAGTTCCTGTTGCACCCAGTGAGACAGTGAGACCCAGTCCAATGAACAGAGGGATTAAGAACTCTCTCTTCTTTCAGCTTCCTCCCATCTTCAAGGTGAGTTCTTCAAGTTCATAGAGATAAACCTGGGGAACAATTATCATGGGGGTGCGGGAGCCTTGGGAAGGGGGTTAGTTAATACAGGAAACTGTAGTGCCTTTGCACCAAAGGAGAGCAGGAAGGTTAACACATATTGATTTGGTGATGATGATGCCACAGGTACATGTAAGATGAGGTTTCAAGGAGGGTCCTACAAAGCAAGGGGTGGTGGAGATAAGTCGAAGAGAGGAATGCCTTGTGCTTTCCATGTGGGTAAGCGTTCATGGAGTTCATGAAGGAAAAATGTTACTGGGAATGGCTGCTAATATCAAGGAGAGAGAAGCATAGAGAAAGCATTGGGAGGAATTGGGATGGGTGGTTAAGGGAAGGAGGTCAGATGCATATTGGATGTCTTGTAGCTAGCAGAGCATAGCTTGGAGTTCCTTCTGAGACTGATTTTCCTGTTGGAGAATATTAGCATGGGTAAAGACTGATGTGGAGGAGGGGACAAGCTCACTGGAGACACGTAGGTCAGCTATGCGGTATTCAGCATAGCCATTAGGGTAGAGTTTACCCATGACTCCTGTTCACCAATGTTTATCTCGTGGATCGCTGATGGAAAGGTGAAATTGAGTTTTAAGGCTGGCAAGCATGGTGCTGCTGCTGCTGCTGGTGGATTCCATTCTGGAGCTCCAGTATCAGCAACCTCCATATATGGAGACCTGGAGGCGCTCACCTGTGTTTTGGTAAAGAAAGCAGAGGCTGGGGGTAGTAGAGATGGAATCTGGGTGTAGGAGGATGTCAATCCTGGTTCGACACCTGTCCAGATTTCCTTCAATGTTGAATAATGGTATGGAAGTGTGAGCTGAAATAAACTGTTTTCCCAACAGCAAGGGCACCCACATTCGTAAAAGAAACTTTACTAAAGCTCAAAGCACACATCGCACCCCACACAATAATAGTAGGAGACTTCAACAACCCACTCTCAGCAATGGACAGATCATGGAAACAGAAACTAAACAGCAATGCAGTGAAACTAACAGAAGTTATGAACCAGGTGGATTTAACAGATATCTATAGAACATTTCATCCTAAAACAAAAGGATATACCTTCTTCTCACCACCTAATGGTACCTTCTCCAGAACTGTCCATATAATTAGTTACAAAACAGGCTTCAACAGATACAAGAAGATTGAAATAATCCCATGTACCCTATCAGATCACCATGGACTAAGGTTGGTTTTCAATAACAATGAAAACAACAGAAAGCTCACATACACATGAAAGATGAATAATGGTCTACTCAATGATAACTTGGTCAAGGAAGAAATAAAGAAAAAATAAAGACTTTTTAGAATTTAATGAAAATGAAAGCACAACATACCAAAACTTATGGACACAAAGAAAACAGCGCTAAGAGGAAAACTCATAGCTCTAAGTGCCTCCAAAAAGAAACTGGAGAGAGCATACACTAACAGCTGGACAGCACACCTGAAAGCTGTAGAACAAAAAGAAGCAAATACACCCAAGAGGAGTAGACAACAGGAAATAATCAAACTCAGGTCTGGAATGAACCAAGTAGAAACAAAAAGAACTATACAAAGAGTCAACCAAACCAGGAGCTGGTTCTTTGAGAAAATCAACAAGGTAGATAAACCCTTAGACAGACTAACCAGAGGGCACAGAGACAGTATCCAAATTAACAAAATCGGAAATGAAAAGAGAGACATAACAACAGAAACTGAGGAAATTAAATAAAAAATCATCAGATCCTACTGTAAAAGCTATATTCAACAAAACTGGAAAATCTGAATGAAATGGACAATTTTCTAGACAATTGTCCTATTTTTTAAACTCTTAAGTCAAGAATAGAATATTCAGACCAAAGTAATTCTAATGTTATCATTTTTTTCTTCGTAAAAAGCAGTTTGCTTATCTCTTAGTAAGGAGACCATTCACAGAATCTTATAGTTTAAATGCAGTTTGATAAGCATTTTATTTGCTTCTCCAAGTTACGTTTAAGAAAGCTGAGCACCTAGGGTTTCTAGGGAAAAGTTTTTGTTGGGCTCAAGTCTTCTAATCGTAGCTTCTATGCTCTTTTATTTTACAGTCTGCTTGACACTGGTAAGGGTAAGAAATTACTTAAAGGGCACAGATTACAGAAAGTTCCTCTAGTAGATAAGATTAGAAGGAGCTGTTTGAAAACTATTAGCACATAATGGGGCCAAGTGAGGCAGAGGTGACAAGGATGAACAGTCCATTTCTGACAATCCTTCCTGCCACTGGAATGTGGGTCTTTAGTGAATCTTGTGGACCAGGTTGCGTTTGGTAAAGACTTTTTCAGTGGAAGCTGGTGACTGAGACAGGACATTTCTATGGACTCATCCTCACTGGCTTGAGAGTGACATTATAAGCCCAGTCTGCTGTCTGTAGACATCAGTTCTTGTCAAAGCTGTTTCGGGAACAAGATTGTCTTTCAAAGCATTCACAAGGCCACAGTTGTACGTGCTATCATAGACTTTAGAAATATGCACTGTCCTGTCTCAACAAATTCTCCACATAGGGTCCTGTCAGTGAACTAGATAGCATAAAAGCCCAAGAAAACCATATCAGAGACAGAATGTTCAGGGTCTGCCACCACCCCACAAAGTCAAACAAAACATTGTTAACACAGAAATGAAAATAACCACATAAATTTCTCTTTACTCTAAAAGTTTCTTATAAGTTCAAAAATATATACTAAATATTAATTCTCCATTTCTTCCAAGTTTTCTTCACCAAATCTTGATCTTTCTACAGGTGCATTTGTTAGTAGTTGGTCGGAACACGTGGTCATAAGTCTTTGTTTTCAAACTTCTGGAGCTATAGCAAAGCAAATAAAACTTCTAATTTGAAGCAATTTTCAAATTAAAAAAAACTTACAATAATTTAGACTTTCTAGGCTAAAGCTTTTTTCTTACTAAGGTTGCTTAAACATCAGAATTATAACACATGAAATTTAGAAACTGCTGAAAATCCTAGAGTCCAGCATGATAATTATAACAGCCACATTATAGAAGCACTACCATTTGAGGAAATATTTATGTAATACCCCTTTGTATTGATCATTTTTGCAAAATATCTGACAGACTTTGGCCAGTGTTTCCAGAAGATTTCAGTTCGTTGTTGCATGGAAGGCAGGGTCATGGCTCAGGCTGTGGCAGCAGGCCCGGGAGGCTTGCTCATGTTGCAGTAAATGAGGAAGCAAAAAGAGGAACCAGGGATGAGTACAGCCCTTCTCAGGGTTGTACAGGAGGTACAGCCTACAGCTACCTTCCAGGCCACATCCCCCAATAGTTCCACAGTCTTCAAAATAGTACTACAGGCTGAGAATGGAGTGTACAACGCATATGCAACCACGATAGCCATTCATTTGAATGGCTACAGCCTATATGAGAAGCCCTTGGCATAATGTCTGTTTTATATGAGGTACTATAGAGAAAAGCCAAGACCAGGGTACGTTTAATATTGGTTTAGTGATCTATCCATATCCATCCCCATATCCTATACAGCTGCATTCTCTGTGGATAAATAGTCTGCTATCCTTTTCTTCTGTTGTAGCATTAACTTCCCCCATGGTACTAAAGTGGACATGTATTAAGTTGCAGCACAGCATGCGTGCACACGTCTTCACATATACAATAGTTAATAAATAATAAATGAATAATAAATAAATAATAAGTAAATAAATGCTGAGCAAGCACATTACACTGTGAAAACGTGAATCGTACCACTAAAAGTATTTGGCTAATAAATAATTAAAAGCAATTGGTTAATAAAATATAGGGTTATGAATGGAACCTTCAGCTTTTAGAAAGGAAACACGTATATTTTCCCTTGCAACTGGAGGTATCAGAGAATGTCTCTGGGTCGAAGATGATCTTACAAATTGGTATCCTGAACTTCCCCCAAATTAAGGGATCACAATTAAGGGAGGGAGGGAGGAGATAGAGAAATAGAACATTCTAGGTTCAGATATAGTGAAGACAAGACGGATAGGTACACTTCAAATATGAGATGCTCCAAACGCTTGAAGATTGAGAAATGAAGTAGTGGGTCAGCCACGGGCTTCACGAAGAGATGCTTCAGCTGAAAACACCAGGAAATAACTGTCAGAGAGTGGAAGGAGCCACCACACAAGCTGTGGGTGGAGGGTTTGTATAAAGGGGAATGCCACTTTAGTGGACAATATCCTCGATGCTCAAGAGACTATTAATCTCTCCCTTCCTCCCCTCCCTCCCTCCCTCCCCCCTCACTCCCTCCCTCCCTCCACTTCATTTCTTTTCTCCTGCCTTGATACTATCCCTTAATTTCTTTTTAGAAATAAAGAGTTATATGTTTCTATTCTTTTTGATTACTGGGCTTCTCAACTTCAGTATGCTGTTAGCAGTGATCTTCATCTACAGAGAGATAGATGTACAAGGAAGGGTTGTATCTTGTATTCATCAGCTTAAACACCATTGGGTTTGCTGACTATGTGGCCAATAAGTCTATGGATACTATTCCTAGAAGAAACTTGGCACCCAAAGTCACAGAAACGACAGTATTTTGTTTCATTAGAATTGTTATTACAGGGCTGGAGAGATGACTCAGTGGTTAAGAGCACTGACTACTCTGTCAGAGGTCCTGAGTTCAATTCCCAGCAACCACATGGTCGCTCACAACCATCTGTAATTCGACCTGAGGCCCTCTTCTGGTGTGTCTGAAGACACCCGACAGTGTACTTGTATACATAAAATAAATAAATCTTTAAAAAAATTATTACATTTATGTATTTATATATTTAACTACTGTGTGTGTGAAGACATGTGTGCATGTGCACACACATGCTGCTATTGTGTGCATGCAGAAGTCAGAGGACAGCTTGTGGGGGTCAGCTTTTTCCTTCTACCATGTGGGTCCTAGGAACTGAAATTAGGTCATCAGGTTTAGTGGCTAGGGCCTTTATTGAGAATCATCTCACCAGCCCAAACAATCTCTTAAATACAAATAGAACTATAAATACTGTAGTAATTTGCTGGCATAGGATGGAGGCTGAAAATACTCTGAAAATCCCAATCAGATTCCAACTCATGAAAAATCTGAATTAATAATAAATCACAAGCATAATCTTTCTTTTCATTAAATATGATATTCATTTTACAAGTACCCCCTGCTAATTTTCAGTTGGATTTAATAGGTGGAAGTGACTGGAATCTAAATGTGGACCTTTTTGTGGGCTTATGCAGATGCATTTAGTGTGTGATTTCGTTTGTGCGTTTTCATGTACACGCTGACATCTGTCCTTCCCTTAACAGCCTGCTGTGTCTTTGATCTTGCTTGGGATAGACTGGGGTACACTACTGTTTAGTTACTTCTAAAAAGTTTAAAAAAAAACAAACTGAAAGAATGATCATTTTCTTTCTTTCTTTCTTTCTTTCTTTATTTATTTATTATAGTAAATACACTGTAGCTGTCTTCAGACACTCCAGAAGAGGGAGTCAGATCTCATTATGGGTGGTTGTGAGCCACCATGTGGTTGCTGGGATTTGAACTCATAACCTTCCGAAGAGCAGTCAGTACTCTTCCCCGCTGAGCCATCTCACCAGCCCAAGAATGATCATTTTCTAAATGTTCTGTCAGGAAGGAAATTTCACCCAGGAAATTTTTCATGTTTTGTGCCATGCCCTGCATGGCCTTGGTGGGGACAGAGTGACATGGGGACAGGTCCCCATTGTGAGCCTCTACAAGTGTCGATGATTGCTGTATGGCTTGTTTGTGTAATAATGTACATATTTTCTGGAACCAGTACAGGCAGTGGAAGACTCTTACAGGAGTCCAGGAGTCAAGGCTGTGGCTGTCTCAGCTAAAGGGTAAAGACTGGGACCTTCAGGACAGTCTTCAAGGCTGTGGGAAAGAGCTCCAAATATAAGAGTTCAAAAATATATAGTTTCTCAACTATGCAAAAATAAGGATATAATATGAATTATATGAGGGGCTTCATGCATCTAAAGGAACAAAAGCAGCTACGCTGTGAGCCAACTTGTTAGAAAATTACTAAGGAAGGAGATAGAGATTTAGGGAGTGGTGGTTGCAAGAGATCCCACCCAGCTAAGTTATTTGTTTATGCTTACAAAGGCAGATGGATTCGTGAGTTCAAGGTGAGCCTAAGACAGAGCAAGGTTAGGCTCGGGCTTGGTGGAACTGGTAATTTCAGGGCTGGGTCCCACTCAACTATCTTATCGTCTGTGCTCCACCAAGGCAGGTAGATCTCTGAATTCTTTTGCAATGTTAAAATAACATGTACACTTGCTGTTTTCTGAGACTCAAAGGGCTGGGGTCTTGGGATGCTGATTCATAAGATAATCAAAAGGAAACCTGAATTAAATGACTGAATTGATATATAAATAAAAAAAAAAAACCTTAGGTTTTTGGTCTGCATGAGATGGGCTAGCAGAAAGCAAAAGCAGTTCTTTTTATAGTATTTTCTCTAGAGAAAGCTGAGCTGTCCGGAGACATCAGGAGAGCGAAAACAACTCTTCAAGAATTTTTTTCTAACAGGATTTTTACTTGGCCAGAAGAGCCAATCATTTTTTATAGCAGCTTTTCTGACTTTGGTCAGAAAATCCATGAGCTATCCAGATTGGTTTTGCAATTTTTACTAGCAGGGGGAGCTGTCCTAACCAGAGAGAGGTTTTAGAATAAACATAAATAAATAAATAAATAAATAAATAAATAAATAAATAAGCTGTCTAGAGCAGAGCAGAACACACACACGTACACGCACACCCATAGACACACACACACACACACACATAGACACACACAGAGAGAGAGAGAGAGAGAGAGAGAGAGAGAGAGAGAGAAAGAGAGATCTGGAGAGCTGCCAGCTTGGACCCATAATTTGACTTCAAGTCATTCTTTTCACGGCTCCCAGACACTCCTCCTCTCAGAACCCCTCTCTACTCTGAGGCTGATCTTTGGCAGTTTGGCTTATTCTACATTAACTATTGAATAGTGACTTAGGCTCATTTTATTTTATTTTACTAATATGGAACACAATGATGCAAAGGAAACACCCCTACATGAGCCTGTCATGGAATCACAGTCATAGACACTCCGAAGCTTCGTAATTTTACTTTTTTTTTGAGATGCAATAAATAATTAAAAACACAAAATCTCAAATATCTTCATCAAACCTTTCTTTCTTTTTTTTTTTTTTTTTGCAAAACCTCCCATGTTGTTATATTTGATGTATTGTTTTTTAAATAATTTATGTGATTCCATAAAGAAACAGTCTCTAGAGCCCACTGTGGGTGATGAAGGGCTGAGTAAGCACATGGAGATGGGGTGCTTGCCTCCCTCCCAGCGCCTCCCTCCTGGGTCTGCAGAGGTAATTGCTACATCCGTCTTCCATACTGCACAGTCACCCGGTCCATTCTCCCGAGTTATTTGCCCAGTTTCTGTTATGTGAGTTTTCATGACTCCCTCATGGTTTTGTGACTCCCTGCTTGTAATGTAAGACCCAACCCTATGTCAGTGGTACTTCAAGATGTCCCCAGAGTGAGACATCGAAACATAGATGGATGCAAAAGCAAGAAGTTTATTTTCTGGCATATCAGGGTCAACCCTCACTCAGTCCCTCAGGGAGAGTGACTAGAAGGCGACCCCACCACCACCAATGGCTATTACAAGCAGTGTTTATACTTTTTAGGGGCAGAGGTTACATCAGCAAGGTTACAGTTCAGACTTATTGGTTAAGCATATTGACCTTTAAATCTATGGGCTAGCAAGCATGACATGCATTTGAACTCTACCTGGGACTTTCCAGAGGGTCAGATGACTATCAGTCAGTACATTATGAGAATATTTTACTCAAGAATGTTCCTGTGGGTGGAGAATGGAACTTGGCCTAGCCTTGATCCCAGGTGGGAGAGGGGAGTTGTAAGGAGGGTTTGGGACTGGAAAAAGCCCTTAGGGCTCCTCAGTACTTTATTCTGTCAGCTTTAAACACTGTCACACATGTGCTATGCATTAAAGACACCGAAGTGTAGTTCTGCTCTGCTTATCATTGGTATTTCTGGCCATCCTTTTATTTAAAGACATGCTATATCAAGGCATTTCTTGGGCAGTATTTGAGCTCCTGGTCTTAAGCAGTCTTCCTGCTTTTACCCCAGCATCTGGGAATATGACTGTAGGCAAATGACAAGGTGCTTGGACCCCACCCCTGCTCTTTTATTTTGAGGCAGGATCTCACTATGTAGTCCTGGCTGGCCTGGGGCTTGCTGTTAAACCAGGCTGTCCTCAAACTCAGAGATCTGTCTGCCTCTGCTGGCATTAAAGGCATGCATTTTTATGCCCAGCTATGTTCTTTTTTAACAAATGGAACAGTAATCTGCTGGATTTGCTTTAGATATCATTTCCCACTTATGTAGAATTTTCATGGCTATGACAAACACCTGTGGGAGGTCATTCCAAGTAGGGAAAGGTTGAGTTTCGAACATAGATTTCAGGATTTTCTTCCATGGTTGATTGGCTCTGTTGCTTTTAGGCAGAGATTTAGATTCTGTAGCGAGGCAGAATCACTATGAAAGGGGCATGGTAGGGAAAATCAGTTCACCTCAGGGCAAGCAGGAGGCAGAGGGGGAGACAGGGCAAGGCTAGGATGAGATACACCTTCCCAGGGCACTCCCTCATGATTTCCTTTCTTCCATTAGTTCTGTCACCTCTAATTATCACCTCTAATTTAGGTTGGGTCTGTTACTATGTATTGTATTGGCCCTGGTTGCCCCAGAGACTTAGGGAATCTTCACTACACCAAGTGATGCTATCTTGACCTTTCATATTAATTTAAAACTATTAATTGAATAAAGATCCAGATAGCCCATAGCTCAGTACCAGAGAGATAGGTAGGGTTTCGTTTCCAGGCTTAGGGTCTGAGAAGGACCACAAGGGGTGGAAAAGAAGGTGGAGAGAGGAGAAGACACCATGGGGTAGGTGAGTCATGAAAACATAGCCATGAGGTCTGGCCAACTAGAGTTTAGAGCCGCCCAAATGGAACATGGGAGTTATAAGTCAGGGTTATTGATAGGGAAGTAGACATAGTAGTATAGAGGGTAGATATTTGCCCAACTCCAGTGCTTTAAAGGCTTATTATAAATATGAAGGTTGTGTATTTTTTATCTGGGAACTGAATGATCAAGGTGGGCTAGAAACCCTCACTGAGATTAAATAATTACAAGTTACTATGACATCCACTAGTTACCATGGCCATTATAACTCTGTCAAGCATAGGCCCCAGGGCCCGAGTACTTCTTGGTAACTGGTCAGCCAGCTAAGGACAAAGGCTTTCAGTGGCAAACATCATACCCTAATGCTAACACCAGTTGTGGCTCAACTTTTCGCTTTTTATAAACAGAAGCTCATGGTTCAAAATTGTATTTTCTTTTAAGTATTTATTTTTACTTATGTCCATGAGCACATGTATCCAGGTGCTGGTGAAGGTCAGAAGACAGTGTCAGATGCCCCAGAGGTAGAGCTGCAGAGGCTGTGAGCTACCCAAATGCAGATGCTGGGAAACTAACTTTGGTCTTCTAAAAGAACAGCAAGCCAGCACTTTTAAATACCAAGCCATTTTGCTGTATTTATTTCTTTTGTATCATGTAAAGAAGTATTTCTCAGGTAAATTAAATATTTTCATATTTCCTTATCCATATACTTATTTAATTGAGAGCATAGGCAGTATGACTGTTCCAAACATGAAAGACATAGTCAGAGTCTCAAAGCTGTTAATTACAGCTTCAAATACCAGGTGCAGATTATTGAACACCTAGGTAGTAGCGTTAAAATATCCAGTGGTAATTGTTAAAATGTAGTAAGGAAGACATCATTTGAGACCATCCAGAAAGTGCAGTGGAAGTTACAGTGGGGGCGAGAGTAGGGTTGACTGCCCAACTGAATGGCCAAGGAGAATGTAGAACTAAGGAGCCCTTGTGGGTATCAGTGAGTGAAAAATTACTAACAGGGAATGTGGCTAAATCCCACCTAAAAGGAAGAGATGCCGAAACCAACTAGAATCCCCTGGCTGTGGTGGAGGAATAAGAACTCAGTTAGACACCCAGGAAAGGGTGTCTGGCTAGACACCTCACAGGATTGTCTTACTAAAACTGAACTTTTTGAGGAAATGCAGAGACAAGAGGAAAAAGATCCGAGGCCTGACAAAAGTCTTCTTCAGCACCATGCTGTAAATATTTTGAACAACAAAAACTCACTGATCACATGCTAAATACTTTACACACACCATTTAGTCAAATTGGCACAATCACTGCAATATTGCCATTGTGTAGACATGCAATAAAAATTATAATTTTCTCAAGTCACATGGTCCTTTCTTTCTTTCTTTCTTTCTTTCTTTCTTTCTTTCTTTCTTTCTTTCTTTCTTTCCTTCTCTCTCTCTTTCTTTCTTTGTCAGAGAACCATGTAGCCCAGGCTGGCCTCCAACTTGCTATGATGCCAAAGATAGTCTTAAACACCTTATCCTCCCTCCATGTACCTACTGGAGATCAAACCCAGGGCTCCACGCATGCTGGGCCTTAAATCCTGAGGCAGGGATGTGTAGGATTGGAGCATTGGGTTAGTTGGCCTAGAAGGCTTTCAGTATCTCACTGTTATCCTCTTCCACCATCCTGCAGGCTTTGGAGAAGTGAAGCTGCAAACAGAATCACTTCAGAAGTGCCACCTCTGTCTCTGACCTCTGACCTTGCTTTCTACATTCTCCTGTTTTACCTTTCAAGTTCCTCAGTAGATGCCAATCTCTTTCTTAAGATTTAAAGCAAATATGACTTCCTGACTCATTTCCTGTTCAGGATCATGGGTTTAAAATACACAAATTTGTTAGTTTATAAAAATCTCCTGTTTTTTTTTTTTTTAAAAAAGATCATGATTTTCATAGTAGATATGATTTTAAACTTTTCCAACTTATTGAGATTGGCTTTGAGTCCTAATGCAAGGCTACTCTGTAGAGCGTTCTCTATGGGCATCTCCTGTTGATGGGATACTCTAGTCTGTTAGGACTCTTTGGTCAACGTGTGATCCAAGCCCAATACTTCTTTATTGGTTGATTTGGCAGGTTTAACTGCCCACCATCAAAAGAGGGAGCACAAAGCTCCTTGTGGTTTCTGACACTGTTTCCTTCCTCTGCGCTCCTTACTCTTTTATTATATCCTCAGTCAATACTCCAGCATTGAATGTCTTCATAACTGTTAACAGCCTCCCCTTCATCATTGAGTCTTTGTCTTTATGACAGCTTTTTACTCCGAGAGTATTTTATTAGACATAAACATAGCCACCTGTCGCTTTTGATCAACATTAGCCTGAAATATCTTTTGTTCCCTTAGCCCTTAGTAAGGGACTTACCCTTAATAGGAAGACCTTTAAATGTGGGCATCTCAAGTAAAGCTCAAAGCTGTACTGAGCGAGGCTGGCTCAGGGTTGGGGTGTTGAGTTCTTCACTACAACCACTTCCTGAAAATTCACTGGCTGGATCCCATGATCAGTTGGGGAAGGATGGCTTCCCCTAATGAGGCTGCCAGTCAAAGTCTTACGGTTGGTTGCCTATGGTCAGGGCTGAAAGATCACACACAACATTTTGGCCTGGAGCTAGACTTCTCAGCTCAGTCCTTCTACCCTAGTAATCTTAGGGGTTCCATTGTTTCCTCTCATCCTGTGAGTCTTCATCTGTGTCAGGTCCAATCCCTAGACAGTCAGGTCTGTGCTGGCCCGAGGGCGAGACACTGTAGAGCTTTGCAGACCTATGAAGGGCTCATTCTTCTTGAGCATCCATTTATTGTGCCTTCTTTGTCCCGT
The DNA here is from genome assembly GCF_008632895.1 of Mastomys coucha. NCBI lineage: Eukaryota > Metazoa > Chordata > Mammalia > Rodentia > Muridae > Mastomys > Mastomys coucha. The sequence continues at coordinate 86,644,588 of NW_022196912.1, read as the reverse complement.
ACAAACCTCAGTAGTGTTGTAAAGAAGTATAGTTTGTATGTTTTCCCTTTTATCTTCGGTATTGCTGCATGAGCAAAGGACTTTCTTTCATATCCTGAAGAAGAGAGCATCACACAGGCATTTGTTCAGGATGAACTCTGATGTCCCCTCGGGCTCCTATCTGTACCGGTTCTTCCTGCTCTGGGCCCCAGCATGTGGCACCTTCCTGGGCTCTCACTTCTGCTTCAGCTTCGGTGTGCTGAATGGGAATCATTGGGACGCAATTGGGTGGAGGGGAAAGAGGAATTTCATAGTGCTTCATTCTTCTGCTTCACCTGTACTGGGCCACCAAGAGCCAATGGTCATCTCTTACAGTGACAGCTATAGCCACAGCTACACCTATTACAACCACAGCTACAACAACAGCAACCACACGTACAACCAGACTACAAACATGACTACCGCAACTTCAACCACACCACAACTCTTAACTAAAACTGCTTTCTCTGGGATTAAGAATCTACTCTCCCCCGAGCCCCTTTACCCCTAAAGAGGTAGTTACCCTCTTGTTTTTCAGCATTGGGATACTTCCAAATCTTTAAATAGTTCCTTTCTACGGGTCTGTAAATAGTTCCTCTTACTAAATGCACCTCTATTATCTTCGCGGGATGCCTCCTCCCACTGTGCACTTATTGTCTACTTATCACTTCCAGATTGTATGTGTTGAGTATACTTATCCTCCTAATATCACTGATGTGGAAACTGTCTATATTTATGCAGTCAAGACAGGGTTGTAGTTAACAGTTTGGTCTAGTTAACACAAGAAATACATTACTTGATCCAGACTCTAACTGCACTGTGGAAGGCATATTTGAGTGACTGTGTTTTTAGAGCCAAGAAGAAAATAGGGATTGTCTGAGCAAAATAGTAATAATAATAACAACAACAACAACAATAATTTTAGCTATGCTAGTGAAAGTATCCAGATTTTGGAATGACCCCAGCATTTTGTAAAGAATAAAATGTAAGACTAATAGGTTTTGTGTGTGTGTGTGTGTGTGTGTGTGTGTGTGTGTGTGTGTGTGTGTAAGGCTGGGCGATATGTGTGAGGAATCACAATCACAGCAGGTAAGAGTGCCTAAGGTTTCCAGCTCCATGATTTCTATCCCATGTCCCACATTATCTCTGCTCCACATGTGAATAATAGTGATGTTAGGACATCAGATTACATTGCCCACGAGAAAATACACAAAAGGCTCAGAAGTAAGTGTCTTTACCTGGTTCTCAGAAAACACCTGTCATGGTTAATCTCCATTGTCAACTGGGCTGGGTGTAGAGTCACCCAGGAAACACACGGCTGCATGTGTCTGTGAGGTGTAGAGTCACCCAGGAAACACATGGCTGCATGTGTCTGTGAGGTGTTTCCAGGGAGGCTTATTGAAGAAAGGAGGAGTAATCCTGAACATTGGCAGCAGCATCCTATGAACTCTCTCATCTTAGACATACAATGAATACAAAGGAAGGGAGGAGAAAGCCGGCTGAGCCCAGCATTCCCTTTCTGCAACCTGGTCTACCCAGGTGTAAGGAGTCCTAAGATCCATTCTTGCCATGGTGAACTCATTTAAAATAAATCCTTCTTTTAAAGTTGCTATTGTAGGACTTGAGCACACTGGTGAGAAAACGAACACAGGGATTACTGTACTCTAATGAAAGGCAGGCAGCTTTAGTCCTAAGAGCTCTTCTGTTCTTTCCCACGTTTGTCGATATAGTGTCTCTGGCTCTCTTTATCATCAACAGGTTGAGCTGATGTTCCAGTTTGCTTCTCTGTTGCGGTCACAAAAGCCATGCCCCACACCATGGAAAGTTCATTTCAGGATACAAGTAACAGCCTGGGCAAAAACTCAACTCCAGAGCCCGGAACCAGGAACTGAAAAGCAAAGATCACAGTGGAATGTCGTTTACTGGCTTGTTCCCCATGGCCGTTCAAGTTGCTTTTGTATACAAGCCAGAACCATCTTCCCAGGTGAAGTACTGACCATTAGGGGTTGGGCCTCCCACATCAACTGGCAATGAAGAAAATGCGTCACAGACAAGTCCATAGGCCGAAGCCTTCAGTGGAGCTTCCCTCTTCCAAGGTCGCTTTGTGTCAAGCTGATGGGAACTGACCAGCTCAGTTGAAGACTTTGTAACAGAAGGAACCAAGGAGACATGAAATATAAGCAATGCCTGTAATATTTGTGGGTGCTGGTTTTTTTTTTTAAGCATGAGACTAGAAACAAGAGAAGAGAGAATTGTCCCTGACAGTGTTCGTTGGTCAAAATTCAATTTTGACTGAAAAAAAATCCACACCTTTTTCCTCTTTTGAAACTTTAATTGTGACGATCTTAATTTAACAAAAGCCATCTTTTCACTCCTGCTGTAGAAATCAGCCCGTATGATTGAGAGTAGTCTGTCACAGGAGATTTTATCACCGAGAACCAGTAAAGTCAGCTCTGTCTCTTTAGCCACATCTGGGGACCACCAGGGTCAAAATGCTCTGGGTAAGGTTCATCATTAATCAGGCCCTTTCCAAAAGCCAGCTGTCTTCTTCTTGACTATTTTCTCTGGCCAATCTTTTACCTGTTATAGCTATTTGATTTAAAGAAGCTATGCTGATGTTTTCGAGCAGTGGCTCTCAGCCTGTAAGTCGAGACGCCCCTCTAAGAGTCAAACAACTTTTTCACCAGGGTCACCTAAGGCCATCAGGAAACACTGCTATTTCCATTGTGATTCATAACCATAGCAAAATTAGCTATGAAGTAGCAACAGAAATAATTTTATGGCTAAGGGTCACTACAACATGAGGAACTGTATTAAAGAGCCGCAGCGATAGAAAGGTTGAGAGCCAGTGGCTTAGAGAAGCCAAAGTAGAGCCGAGGACAAAAAGATACTTGAAACAAAAGCTAACACTTTCTTGGGCAAATGTTCTAAGAGTAGCGTTACAGGCCTGTCCATCTTGGGCTTCTAAAGGGCATTGGAGCCCTAAGTCCCTTCCATCTTTGGAGGCCCTTAGCTCATTAAAAAATATTTTAACGCAGACTGGGAGGATGGCTCAGTGGGTAGAGTCTTGCGGTGTAAGTGGTCTGTTCGGATCCTCAGCATTCATGGATAACCAAGATGTGGTCGTGGTTCAACCTGTAACCCAGCGATGGGTGAGCAGGGGAAAGGGTTTCCCTAGATCACTGGCCACCTAGCCTTGCTGAAAGAGGTACCCTCAAACTCAGTGAGAGATCTTGTCTCAAAATAAAGTGGGAAATGACAGAGGAAGACATCTGACATTAACCTGTGGCTCTGCATGTACATGTGTGTTCATGTGCACACATACATATGCCACATACACAAAATACAGTTTAATGGCAAAGTATAGCTATGGTGATTGAAATATAACATGGATATTCAGCAAATTAGTACCTTTTTAAGTGAAGCAAAGCACTGTGTAGTTATGCTATTGGAGGGATTGTTTCGATACTCACAGAAAGTCACTTAGTCTTAAAACCAATGGGGTTAAGATACCAGCTAAAAAGCTAGAAACTGTATGTCTTAGTCAGGGTTCCTATTGCTGCAACTAAACACCATGACCAAAAAGCACGTTGGGGAGGAAAGGGCTTATTTGGCTTATGCTTCCATATTGCTTTCATTATTTAAGAAGTCAGGGCAGGAACCTGGCTTTGGAGCTGATAGAAAAGGCCTGCTTAATGGCTTGCTCCCCGAGTTTGCTCAGCTGGCTTTCTTTAGAACCCAAGACTACCAGCCCAGAGACGGTACCACCCATAATAAAATGGGTTCTCCCCATCAATCACTAATTAGGAAAATGTCCTACTGGCTTATTACAGCCATATTTTATGGAGGCATTTTCTCAATTGAAGTTCCCTCCTTTCAGATAACTCTAGTTTGTGTGTGGAGGTAACATAAGATTAGCTGGTGCTCTATGATGCCAGTCTTTGTCCTTTGATATTATCAGTATATTCCGTGTGGAGCTCCAGAGTGGAAGCCTCTCACAAATCTAGGCTGTGGATAAATAGTTCTTCAGGTCTCTGCTAAGTTAGAAGATAGGGTTGGGCATGAATCACTTGGCCCATTGAGACATTTACAAAACAGAGCACAGACTTAATAAAAGAGGGTATTTCCATTTCAGTTCTGCCTCCACCACCAGGTTATTTTCCAAGTACCATTACTTTAATAAATATATATTTAATATATATACATCTTTACTGTCTATTGAGGAAGATATATGGATCTTTGTTACTAGTGGAGATTATCAATAATGCTTAAACATCACAAGAATCTCCATTGACATCACACACACACACACACACACACACACACACACACACACACACACACTCCTTTCTGGGAACTTCTGTAATAGTAAGAAATGGATCCGTTTCTGAGAGTCCTGGACTTGGAAACTTAGGGTCATACAGACTTGGGTTCAAGTTCTACTACCCCAAAACTATCAAGAAACATGAAGACACATGGCTGATTGTTCTGAGCGTTCTTCTTGGCTGTACTTGGAATAGTAATAGTCCCTCTCTCTTATACTGAGGGTTCAATGAGTGGATACAAGGCACACATTTGTGTGCTATCTGGCATCTACTAGACACAGTCAACATTTTCTCTATTCTCTTGTTCCTATTCAAATTTCCAGCAACAGAGATCTAAGAAGAAATTATATATCTTTTTGATATATTTAAACGTTTAGGTTATTTTCTTTTTAATCACTCTGGCAGGCTCTGAAACATGCCATTGCCTCTGTGCAGTGCTCAGATATGGACTCTAGATGGCAGTATGAACTCAGCTGATGGAAGCAGTTACTCTGAGACAACAGAAAGGGGTAAGGCTTCTTGCTTTCATGTTAAATTATACTGTAAAAGACAATGCCCGTTCTTTGATTTTAAAAGATATTAAGCATATTTCTGTCTTTCACTCTGGAAGATGTTGCACTACAAACTTAGTATGGCAAATATGAAAACACATGACTCTGGATTTCCTAGTCTGAACATGTTGGCTACCTCTCTCACAGATAGAAAACAAAATGTGCTAAAATTAACAATTGCTCTTGAACTAAAAATATTGCATCTGTTATTACAATATCTACTGTGTTGATCCCCAGAAACCATTCAGAAGTATGAGACTCCATGTCCTTTCCATACCATACCTATGTGGTATTTATTTAGATTCGGCTCCATTAGAAATGCTTCCATTTGTCAAAATTATGAAGAGTGAATTATTTTAAAAAGTGATATAGGTGTTTCTATAGAAACAGCAGGAAGGATTTTGCCATTGGAGGCACTGATATTCATTCAACAAATATTTAGTCAGCAACTAGTATTCAATAAGCAAAATAGTGTGCTAGATGATAATAAGAGCTATAGATTAAAAGGGTGAGGAGGAGGAGGAGAAGAAAGGGGAGACATTAAAATACAAATTTAATATGTCAGAAGAGATACTGGGTAAACATGTGAAATAGAGTGTGTATGGAGGAACAGTGGTGCCGGGCAGAATGACCCACGGAGGCAAAGGTGCAGGAGTATCAAGAAAGCTAGTTATTGAACAAGCAGTTTCTTATTCTCTCCCAGCCAATAAGTCTTTTTCATCTCTCAACAGCATCTTTTAAGATTTGAAAGATAACTTTAATTTCTAACAAAGTATCATTTTTTCCCATGAGTTACTCTTGGGTGGTGCTGGACATGTGAGGATCATGTTCATGAGTATGAAAAACATGGAACACTGTACACATTGACATGTCATTGCTGCCCAGGGGCCGTGCTAATGTCCCCACTCTTCCAATGCCAGCCTAGTGCCTCTGCTTGGGCACTGAGTACTTCAGCTACCTCCTGGAAGTGTTACAGTGTTGCATTGTCCCTCTGGGTCTGGTTCCTATGGAAGTGTTACAGTGTTGCATTGTCCCTCTGGGTCTGGTTCCTATGGAAGTGTTACAGTGTTGCATTGCCCATCTGGGTCTGGTACCCATGGAAGTGTTACAGTGTTGCATTGCCCATCTGGGTCTGGTACCCATGGAAGTGTCACTGTGTTGCGTTTTCCTTCTGGGTCTGGTACCCATTCTGAATTACTTTTCTGATTTCTGTGTAGGTTCTTTATTGATGTAATTGTTGTTGTTGTTTGATTTGTGAGTGTCCAGTGTTATAGTATCCAGTTTGCTTAAAACATTCTGTGTTCCTCTTTCATTGGATTGCCCTTGCTATAACTATGAGGGTCTGTTTCTGAGTTTTCCATTCTTCCTCTTGATCTATCTCTCTATTCTTTTTTCAGCTGTGTTGGTCACAATAGCTTTATGGTAAGTCTTAGAATGCCAGGTGGTGGTAGTAGTAGTAGTAGTAGTAGTAGTAGTAGTAGTAGTAGTAGTAGTAGTAGTAGTGTTATAATAAGATGCTGCTGCTGATAAGATGATGATGATGATGATGATGATGATGATGATGATGATGATGATGATGATTGATATTTTTCTGGAACTTTTCCCCACAGAATAAACCTATCAATGTCTGCAAAATAGCTTAGTTGGATTTTTGACTAGGATTGCATTGAATTTATAACTCTTCTTGTGGTCCCAGAGTTATGATTATTTTTAACTTTACCGTGGTGCAAACATAATACACATCCAGTAAAACAATATACATTGATTCTGGTTCTTTCCTAGGCTAGAGACAAGAGTCATACTGTTTGTTCACGAACCTGAAAAGCAGCAGTCACAGCTCCCAGCCAGCCATATGATCATCAGGGTAAACAACCTACACTCCATCATGTACGCACTATATGTATGTATGCAAGCTATGGTGTTTGGTTAAGTGTTTTACATTGCTAAATGCATTTCAGTTTATGATCAATTTAATTTATGAATCAAGGAACTTCTGTAGTTGAAAGAATCATCTCTCCATTCTGTTCCCTGTGTTGAAGATCACACCCAGACTCTTATATAGCTTAGGCAAGCAAACTATCTATCTCTGAGCTACATACATCCCAGCCCTTGGCTGTCTTTAGACAGTCTCACTATGTACCTGAGGCTGGGCTTGAACCCATGATCCTCCTGCATGATGTGTTTATTATATTGTCAGCCACCATTTCTGGCATCAGAATGACAACTTATCAATATTAACTCTTCGTACCAACCACACACAAATGTCTTGCACCAGAGCCTCCTTTTCCTCATACAGACCTTGTACTGTGTTAGAGTTTACAACGCAGTATTTCAGTTACGTATGCCTGCGTGTCCTATTATATAATACAATCAATGTTTATTGAAATTCAGCTTCTGCGTTGAATGGAAGACTTTCTACCATCAAGGTTTTCATTCTTGTCTCTCAAAAGTTAATGGAGAGCAGAGGACTTCTTTGTACATGTGTTAACCATGAGCCACTTGCCATAGTTCACTGATAGAGAGGTAGATAGCAGAAGGATTGTTAATAAGCCACAGCCACAGTTAAAGCAAACAAAACGATGCTCCATAGTCCCACACGGTTCAGATAGATGCGGTTCAGATGGATGCATTTTAAAGATGAGAGAGGCTGAAGAGGCCACAGCGTCCCAACCACTCACACCCAGCTGGGGCACACACTTTGTGTGGGAGTGTCTGTGCCTCTTTTGTCTTCTTATGTAGAGGTATTTGATCTAGCTTTGAATTACTTCATATACAAAATTTCTCAGCTCTACCCTATGTGCCACGTGACACTATGGATTGAGGTGTCGATGAGATCCTCCTTAAAATGAGATGTATTTGCTTCTGTTAAGATGGTTCAGTGTTAGAGATATAAAACATCCATGCCTCACCTTCTAGTGCCCATGGCACCGATTCATATGACCTCTGCTTGGCTCCAGTTTCTAACTCCCTTCTGTTATGTGTACGTGAACCTATCTGTGTTTATACTGTGTTGTAATAGTAAAACCACTGTGCTCACCTACCTCTGGGACTAAGTTCTTCATTAGAAAAAAATAACATTGTTTTTCAAAAACTTAGGTTCAAGAAGCTAAGGTATGCGGTATTTTACTTAAAATTTTAGAACAATATGAGGATGGGTGGAGCAGAAGAGAGATAAAAGGACTGAAAAAGAAGTGATAACCATTGCAACTGAGTGGAAGGGGCCATTGCAGCTGAGTGGCAGGTGGGAGGGGCCTTACACGCTGTGTTGAAGTCTTTTCTGTTTTTCATTTCCATACCAATTTTTTTTTCTAAGAAGAGAAGTAGAAGCTCTTTAAAAATCAACAGGATCTGGACAGGGCTCAGCCTATAAGATGCTTGCCTCACAAACATATAGACATGAGTTTGATCCCCAGAATTTGCTTTAAAAGGAAGGTACAGTCACAAACTTGTCATCGGAGCACTGGCAAGTGAGACAGGGGAATCCTGAGACTCACTGGCCAGCTGTCTAGGCTAGTTGATGAGCTTCATGCCAATGGAGAGTGCTTCGAGAAGGAAGGGGATGGTAGTTCTGAAGGTGACATTCCTAGACTCCATACATGTCTGCGAACATACAGTAACATACACAGAAAGAAAGAAAGAAAGAAAGGAAGAGAGAGAGAGAGAGAGTGAGCGGGAGAGAGAGAGGAAGGAAGGAAGGAAGAAAGAAACTTTCAAAATAATGACTGTTAGCATTTGCTGTGCATAGAGCCTTCCTCACCATTTTTGCAGAGATCTATATTTCGGGAAAAGGAAGGAACAGGAGGGTGTCGGCAGCTTCAAGCATAGTTTAAGATGAAGACAAAAAGAAAGCTGGTGTGACAAACATTGGTTTGAGTGTATCAGTAACTTAAAGACTTGCAAAGCAAAACCCCACAAGGCTGGGCAGTACTATCAGCAGTACTCCACCATCAGAGCTGAATGTTATTGCTGCACATCGGATGTTGATCTGTACCTTACATGTGACATCACTTGAGTCTCCCGATGTCCTGCCATTAGTCTTATTTTATAAGTGAACAGTGGCAGAGAGGGGACAAACAGCTCCCTGAAGGTCACCCTCTCTGAAGGATGAAACCACATTTAGAGCTAACATTGTCTCAACAGAGTCTGAATCCATGGACATTGTGTTTGTCTTGAAGACAAAAATAAATAGATAAATTTGAATAAGTGAACTGGAAACGCCTATGAAGATTCTATATATGAACCTCAGTCAAGTTATAGCCAAGCGTCCAATTTCGATTCTGGGAATCTGGGTGTTGTACACTGTGAGGAAAGAGCTGGAACAGGCTAAGCCCAGAGAAATGAGGCTTGCGCCTGAGCTATAAAACCTTAGAGAGACATGCTGAATCATCCAATAATCAAGACACATGGTTTAATCATACACCTAGGAGTAAAAACAAAGTTTTTTTGAATAAACTAAAATGCCAAAACTTAAAATACAGAATTGGTAACTGGGTCGTCCTTCATCACTCTCAAGTCAGGAGCAAAAGTGAAAATCAGTAAGGCTGCTCTCTCCTTTATTTAAAATATTGATTGATCCTTTGTTCATTATGGATGTTTGAAGTTGCTTTTTGAAAAGCTCTCTCTCTCTTTCTCTTTCTCTCTCTCTCTCTCTCTCTCTCTCTCTCTCTCTCTCTCTGTGAGTGTGTGTGTGTGTGTGTGTGTGTGTGTACATGTATTCTTAAGTGCAGGTGTGCATATGTCAAGCTATTTGTGTAGAAATCCGATCACAACTCTTTGAATTGGTTTTTGTCCTGGAACCTTGTAGGATTTGGGGATCAAACTCAAGTTGTCAGCCTTGTGCAAAAATGCATCTCTCCACTGGCACATTTTCCCGGCCCCAGTTTTTATTTTCCAACAAGATTATGGGAGGTGGATAGATTCCAGCAGGGTTCCTCCCTGTCATCCTCAAAATCATTCAGAAGAATACCAGGTTATGTGTGATTCAAAACAAAGCAACCTAAAACCCAGTCACTGGGCACACGATTGCAAATACTTATGAAGGACACAGCCAGCTGGTGTCTGGGCACAGCAGGGAGCCTCTCTGGGACATCTGTGATTTGTACTGATGCATTCACACGGTCAAAACTCAGAGCTGCTGCAATGAATCTGAAAACCAGCGCTCCTCCTCTGCCTCTGTAAACATCTCTCACCTGAGAATCTTGACGAAATACAGATGCTGAAGAACTCTGGTCTATGCTGGAGGCTAGGCCTCACAAGCCCTTTCATGCGACCGGTGGGGGCGGCTGAGGCTGAGGCTGCGGCTGAGGCTGAGGCTGCTGCCGCTGCTATGGCAATCACACTAAAAAGCAAGATTCACTTTGGAGGCTGGTTAAATATCCGGATTCCTGGGGATGAACTGTCAGCAATTTTGATGTAGTCTAGTACAGCTTTTAAAAATGTGTATTTTACAAACGTGCCCCAGGTAAATGACTGCAGGTATCTCATGGGCTACAGTTAATAATCTTCGTTTTATCACTCTGGACATCTCTTGAACTCCATCTGTTTTGCTAATCAGAAGATGCACTTGACTCTCTGTGAGCATTCTTCTTTCTCTAGATCTTGTGTTCACTCTTAGAACCTCTAAGGACCTTCACTCGAAGTGAACACAAGAGAGAAGGGAATAAGAAGGGATGGAGGGAAAGGACCACTTACCACCTCCAGGGGGCGCTGTTCTCAACTCACGCATTCATTGATTCTCTACTTTAGGCAACATTGTTGTCACTTAGGGATTCATGCGCACTGGGCATTTGCTGATAAAGCTTAGTTTGGGCTTTCAAACTATTAATGATTTTTCCCCTGGTGGATTGTTGTAGAATGGTTTTATCCTTCAAGTTTCCATGAAGCTGATAAAATTAGAAAGAACTGGAAATGTTAACAGATCAGGAATAAAATCATTTTCGTAGCATGTGACAGAAAAGTTGACATAAAAGAGCCAAACAAAGAGACTCCTTAAGAAGAAGAACTACCTTTCCCACATGACAGAGTCATCAGTCCAGGCCAGGAGTAGTTCTCACATCTCAAACCCCAAGCAGAAGGCAGAGCACACACTGGGAATAAAGGCAGTCTTCTGAAAACTAGAAGTCCACACCCAGTGGCACACCTCCTCCAATGAGATCATACACTGTGGACTCCCTCCCCTCAGCCTGGACAGTTTCGAAAGCACAGTGCATCCGCAGTCCCGGTCCCTGGCCGCTTATCTCAACAGGTTCTCAATAATCTCCAGTCCGAGATCACCCACGAAGTGTGGCCGAACCCCCACAATACACCCTGATCCTTCTCAAACAGTTCCACCAACTGGGGATCAAGTATTCAAACATATGACTCTATGTAGACCATTCTCATTCAAACGATCACAACTGCTTAGTTAGCCTGTTAGCTAAGCTAGGATTAAGAAAGAGAGGAGTCAGAGAAACACACAGGTACCATATCTGGACTATTAGGAACCAGATGGATAAACAAACAAGTATTTACTATCATCATACTACGCTCAAAGTGCATGAACACTAACTTTATTTATGATGAGTAAAAAATGGGGCATGAGGTTGGCGATTAAAATTGATAATTCAGAAATTTCCTTTAAGCATACTTGTTGGGAATCATTGCCTAATGTCTAGGGAAGATGAGTGAAGTTCTATTGCCTGTATCCTCTATGTCAGTGTTTTCTGTGGTGTATTTGTATGTATAGCAGAGGAAACTATACAAAATCCTCATTCAAAAACTCAAAAGTAGTGTCTATAGAGGCCTGCTTAGTGCAAATGGTCACCCTATGACACAGAACTTATTCAGGAAATGGAAAGTTTGATTTCTAACTTTACTTGAAGGAATGAAATGAAGTTCTGCACATCCTTAGCAAGCTTAGCAGTATGGACGATTTCATAGAGATGACGGGTACCCCATTGAGCAGAAGTGAAGAGACAGGTTAAAAACATACTTAGAACAATTAATCTAGACTATAGAGAATAAATAAAATGTGAAACTAAAACAACACGTATAAATTACCTAGCAGTTACATTAAAGAAGTAAAAACCTTCTGTTATCATCCTGAAAAAAAAAAAAAAACCAACAATCCTTTGCTGGATATTATCTGCTAAAGTCTGGATCTGTTTCTCAGAAAAATGCTCCATAAGATAGAAAGAGAAGAAAATCATTTTGCTTGATGGAGAGTACCTTTTAGAAATATTTATAGCTCGAGATACTTCCATCTATGTTAGGAAAAATAAAACAGGCTCTGATTACCACTTACATGCTATGTAGAAAGAACTGATATAATAAAGTAATAAAGACATTTGATCAAGTAGGCAACAACCCTGAGACCTCCGTGGTGGCATGAGAAGAAATACATAAAACCTAGTGCATAGGCTGGAGAGCTGGCTCAGTGGCCACAGGACTGTACTGCTTTCGAAGAGCTCAGTCCCCAGCACCCATTGGTGGCTCAAAACTGCCTGTTACTCCAGATCCGTGGGATCCACTCCTTCTTCTGGACTCTGGGAGTACTGATACATAGCATCTACCCGCAGACACACATATATACTTATAACTTAAAAAGTAATACAAAAATCCTTAAACCCAGCCAGGCAGTGGTGGCACATGCCTTTAATCCCAGCACTTGGGAGACAGAGGCAGGCAGATTTCTGAGTTCAAGGCCAGCCTGGTCTACAGAGTGAGTTCCAGGACAGCCAGGACTATACAGAGAAACCCTGTCTCGAAAAAAAAAAAAATTCTTAAACCCAAATTAATTTTCTTCATATCAAAGGTGATTTCATACCTGGCACAAAGAGCAGGCTGATTGCATGGATTCATTTACTTCTGTCCCTAGGCTCAATTCCATAAATTTAGATCAATGAAGAAGAAAGAATGGAGGCCAATGGCAGATGAGAGATTTTGCCACATAGGGAATGGAGCAAGTGAGTGGATGAGGGATGCCTGAAGGACTAGTGAGGGGAACTCAGCTGTGTGCACCATGCAGTCCTGGAGTTAGCCTCAGAGACAAGGCTCAGACACCACAGTGTGAGACCGACCACAAGAGAGGCAGAGCTAAAATGCCAGGCAATAGCTGATGGATTGTATGCAGAGCTTGTATAATCCCCATGCTTTCTCTAATCCAATGCCAGCACCGAGGTATCTGTCTGCAGAGGAACACAGAGCCCTAGAAGTAAAATTGCCCATAATCTGCCAGTCGAGGCTTTCAAAACGCTTCATTTCCTTCTGGCTACCCGGCAGCCAGACTGACAAGCTTCTGATGACTTTCCTATGTTTCCTTCCAAATATCACAGCACTTTGGAGGCTAGTCTCTGATGGTCAGTTTTAATTTTCACATTGACACTATCTAGAATCACCCGGGAAGAGAGTCTCAGTGAGGGATTGTCTGGATTAGCTTGATGCTCTCGTCAATGCTCTGTTGCTATGCAGCCATACCATGACCATAGCAACCCTTATAAAAGAAAGCACTTATTTGGGGCCCCCTTACAGTTTCAAAGGGGTTAACTGTCACAGAGGCAGGAGGTATGGGGTTTTGGAGAAGGAGCTGAGAGTTCTACATCTGGATTCGCAGGCAGCAGGAAGAGAGAGAGAGAGAGAGAGAGAGAGAGAGAGAGAGAGAGAGAGAGAGAGAGAGAGAGCACTGGACAAGGCTTGAGCGAGCATTCGAAAGCCTATAGCCCGACCCGCCAACACACTTCCTCCAGAGAGGCCACACCTACTACCATAAGGCCACGCCTCCCAGTCAAGTAGCACTACCTCCTGAAGACCAAGCATTGAAATACAGAGCCTATGGGGCCATTCCTCTTCAAACGACCCCAGGGAATTTTCTTAGTTGGGCTAATTGAGGTGGGGAGATTCACCCTGACCCTAGGCTTGCTTTCTGACAGCACAGATCAGCTGAGCTGACCAATTGTTGTTATGAGAATAGTCACAGCTCTGCAGTTCAATGTGTTCACTGCCAAACAACGTGACATTTCTAAACTTTTTGAATTCTGGGTGCTAGCCAACCTTCATTAAAAGGATAATTCCAGGAGACACCTTAGAGAGTAACAGTAATACATTTTTTTTGCAAATATTCATTGTTAAGACTGGTTCTTAAAAATAAACATAATACCTAAAAAAGAGACACCTAATTTCCTTTTAAGGCAGTGGCTCTCAGCTTTCCTAATGCTGCAACCCTTTAACACAGCTCCTCAAGTGGTGCCCCCAAGCATAAAATTATTTCATTGCTACTTCATAACTGTAATTTTGCTACTGGTTATGGAGCAAAATGTAAATATCTGATATTTCTGATGTTGTTAGGTGACCCCTGTGAAAGGGTCATTCAACCCCCAAAGGAGTGGAAACTACTATGGCTTACTTGTTCAACTGAACAGCACAGTATGGTCAAAGTTCTTATATCTTTACTGTTATGTATTGCTACTCTGATTGTATTTTATTTCTATGATTATGTCTATTCATCCTATGTTATTAGACCCTTTTATATAGCCTGTAGTACATTTACTTAGACATTTCAAACAAGAATATGTTCTATTGGCTACTTCAGTTTTTAGCTTTATAACTTGTATATATTTTTTCAAAAGCTGCAATTTCTCTTTACAGTACAATTTGTATGTGCTTTATATGTACAATTGATATGGAGGTATGGTTTGGCCAATGCTCCAGTCAGACTGTTGGAGGTACCTGCCCCAGCAGTGCTTAACAGTTCCTTCTCTGGAGTCCCCTTCTCGGACTAACCATGAAACTGGCACTCAGAGGTGGCTTCTCAAAGCGATGCATCTTACCTGCCTCTAAAAGCTAAAAGTTCTCTGTACGTGTGCTAAGGCATCCTCATGGAAGCTCTGTTGCCCTCCCTGAAGCATTCCTTTCCAGAAGGCTACATATCCAGAAACAAGCAAGCTGAGGCCCCACTCCACTCACTGCCAGAGGCCACGTGCAGATTCCTGCTGAAGTATGAGCATCTTTAAGTACATGGAGGAAGAAGCCACCTTTTCACTTCCACACACCAGGACTCTGTGTTAATTCTAACTCTACAGCCTGGCCTATTCACGTCGTCACATCGTTTTCTCAGGATGATGGCATGGGGACAAGATCTCCATTCGCTGTCCATGATAAGAAAAAAACAAAGGAGAGGATGTTCTGTGTGGTAGTCGTGTGCACACATGAAGATCCTTGTAAACGTGCAACAAAAGAGCCTTCAATTCAAATAACTATTAGAATGGCCTCATTCACCTCACTGTGAGAAAAAGCAGATGGCTCACTGAGAAAAAAAAAAATTACGGCCAACTCAAACAATTGAACATTGGAGCAGAAAGATCCCTGTACGTCTTTCGGAGAATCGTATAACATACCCAATAAAATGATTCTATTGAAAGCAGCAGCAATAAAGAAATCATAGAGATCTGTTTGAATACCACATACTGACCAAAGCAGTGTAGAAAGAATCAAGATTCTTTAAAGGGACTAAAGTACAAAGGCAGCTCCAGTCCCTGGGCAGCCAAATGGAAACTGGGTTTGTCATGATGGAACTCAGGCTCAAGGGCTTTGTGCTTGGAGACCCTGAAAGCAAAGCTTCATGGGGACCAAGAAATAGAAATGCCTACCTCACAATTTTCCAATGCGACTAGCTGTTTCTCTTCATTTTCCAAGTAAGGTTTCCTGGTCCTACTGCTTTTACAAAGTCAAGTACTATTCATGGGTAGAGGTCTCATGTCATTTTCTGAAAGTCCACGTCATTTGGAAGTAAGACAACCTTCAGCTACATGGAAAAGCCAAGACCACGTTTTTCCTTGTGTGGCAAGAGGAGCCATGAACAAAGAGTGAGTGTCTATAGACAGTATCAGCAGATGAAGGCTGGGCCGTATGGGATTATATCCAACAAAGAAGCGGGTCAAATAATTATGCGCCCACAGCAATGGGAATAATAGTATTTGTCCTGTCTAATTCTTACCCTTGTGATGACTAACTCAATCCTGGGTACACAACAAAGCACACCTAAATCTCTTTTAGAACAAAATGAGCTAAATACAGATCAGATGTGAGTACATCAAAAACTCTTTGTGAAGTACATGGGACACTTTCCATAGAGATAGGTTCTAGATTGGCTAAGAAAAACTAAGTGTAGAAGGATCTGGAGGAGGCCCAGCACGTGAGAGCCTCCAGTCACACTGAATGAACACAGGCTAGAAAGGCACGCTCACTCTAGCCTTCCAGGTGGAAAAAGGGTTTCTCATTCCTTCCCTTGAAGGAACAACTCTGTGTACTTAACACTCCAGGTTCCCCTAGTGCATGTCTTTGAGCATGAAAACCCACAGGGCACATGAGAATCCTAGACTGGCATGGGATAAGGATGTAAGAATTAAGGTGATCTCTGTTAACATGAGCACAAAAATCCACAGGGCACATGAGAATCCTAGACTGGCATGGTATAAGGATGTAAGAATCAAGGTGATCTCTCTTAGGACCGATGTATATAATTATTCATCTTTTCTTATTTATTTAGTTGATTTTAGTTAGTTCAGGAGGCTTAAGCCAACTACTTTAGACTAAACATCTTACGAAGAGGAGGTACAAGGACAAGCCACTGACAGATTTGGTATCTGCTGAGGGCTTGCTCTCTCATTCATAAACGGCTGCTTCTAACCACACTTTCACATTGCTTTATTGTGGTCTTTTCCATAGAGTGTTAATCCTGTTAAAAAGGGCAGAACAGAGCCCTCATGAGATAATTATGTCCAACAATTTCTACTTTTAAACGTGATCACCTTGGTGACTAGGTGTCAACACGTCAATTTGGGACTACATGCTATCATTCAGAACAAGGTGACATCTCACCAACTATCCTTCAGTGAAATCATTTTTAAGGGGGCTTTGTGTAGATAAGTCAAAAACTCATTCCTTTGTGTTGGTTATTTAAAGGATTATTAATTTTTCCAGTTTATAACTAAAACTATAACACAAACCATCACACAAACTTTTATACTTATGTTTGTCATTGAGACTCATTGACATAAGTAAATATTGCCTTTTCTTGTTGAATTTTTTTAATCAGACATTTATTTAGAGAGTTAACACAGATTTTACAGTAACACACAATTAGAATTCTGCACCTTGATTGTTTTGCTGTGTTATGCTGTCTTGTGAATTCTGGGATATTTAGCAGTAGTCTTGACATCTACCTAGCATAACTAGTAGAACTCCCTAATAGGGAAAATTGTAGAATATCTTAGAGCATCCTTTGCCCTTCTGGGGAGGGAGTGCTGTACAGTTTCCCAGGATTTAATGAGAAAACTTAGTGCAAGAGAGGGCACATTTCCTTATGTTTTAATACTTTCCTTGAAAAAATGTGCTGGGACCAGACACTTCTGAATACTCAGAAATTTGTGATTATTTATAGGTTTGAGGTCGCCTAAGTAGATCACCCCTTGTTATATACTCAAGGGCCTCAGTATTCTGTCAGAGATATGTGTGCATGCGTGTTTATTGCTGTTCTAGTCTATTTAGAATAGCAAGGAAACAGAGTCAGCTTAGATACCCATGAACAGATGAATAAATGTGTATGGATGTGCACAATGGAATTTTACCTAGCTGTAAAGTAAAACAAATTATGAAAATTTCAGGAAAATGGGTGAATCTGGAATTATATTAAACAAGGAAATGCAGACCCAGGAAACCAGATACCACATGTCCTCTCCCATATACAGATCCTTGATTTTGTGGTTTTGTTTCTTTCCCTGACCTTTGGAGCTGGGGACTGATCCAAGGGCCTGGTGCTTGGTGAGCAATCACTGTCATTGAGCTAAACTCCCAACTCCAGATCCTAGCTTTTGTGTGCATGTGTGTATTTGTGTGTATGGGTTAGAGTGTCAGCATGGGTCATGAAACTAGAAAGGGAGCCATAGAGAGAAAAGGAAGTGTTTGAGGAAGAGGGAGAAGAGGTTCAAGGCCACTGGTAGGATGAAGACAGATAAGAGCTGTGTGTAAGAGTGGGCATGGATGGTGGAGAACTGGAAAGTGGATCAACTAATGCAAATAGTGTTGGAAAACACCACAATGAAATACACTAAATAAAAATAAAAAGTCTTTAAAAACAAACAGGTATATATCTGGGCCCTCAAACCCTTCACTACTCCGTATTCTCTAAGGCTGAATATCTAGACAGTGGCTAGATCATATACATCAAAAGAAAATGACCTCCAATCTCTGAAGCCACCAGCTTGAAAGCCAGACCACCAGGTCCTCAATCACCTCCCAGTACAGTCAACACTGCCTGTAACTGCCTACCTCTCTACTGTCTGCCCGGCTTCTGACTCAGGACAACCCAAGCAAGACAGCTCTCCAGTAGTAAACACATGGCTTCCACTTAGCCCACCTTCAGCTTTGTGATGCCAAAGCCCTCCTCCAGCATGAGCGATGCTCTCTCTGTTCCCTTACTGCCAATCTTTTCCCTTGCCAGCACCCCCCCCCCCCTGCATCTTTGCTTAGTGGTTAGCAACTTCCTGGCTATGCAGCATGCCCTGACAAAACAGCCTCCGTATGCTCTCCTTAGAGCTGTCTTCATTTATTACAACTGTTCTTACTGGCTGGGCAAGAGGTTTATTTTATTAGTGGAAACCAACAGGAATGTATCATCTGGGATTAAGGTTTTAGATTCAGACATTTGGGGAATTGTTTGGGAAAGACGGCTGCCTGGTACCTGGAGATGTCTGGTTCTGTTGGAAAGCTACAGCCCCTCCTGGGATTGAGATGAGGGACACTCTCATGGAAGGGCAGATCACACAGTCCCTGCTGTTTGGTATCTAGGCAACCTGAAATTAATTCCCAGGGTTACTGTTATACAAATTTGCACGAAGCACTAAGTCTGATGTATTTTTGTCAGAGTGGAGAAGCAGAGGGCAGAGAAGGTTCCTGTGTCTCCTTTGAGAGCATGACCCCAATGACCTCCTAGCACCACCTCTCAGAGGTTCAACCAGCTCCTTGTATTGCTGATGACTAAACATGCCTTGCTTGGTATTGTATTGCTGAGACATGCAAGCCTTTGGGGACATTCTATGTCAAATGCTAGTACTGAACACACTACTGAGTATCTATCGTACATCACTATTTCTGACAGGGAACCTACTTCCCTGGTAATGAAATGTGTCAATGGGCAGATTCTTATAGGAGATGACTATATTCTCTGTATCATTTAACCTGAAGCAGCTGGTTTACAATAGCCAATGAAAGGCCAAATGATGACACTTTGCAAATTCAGGATGTTGTCCTACTAATGTAGCATGCGCTGCAACTCAAAACCCAACACTGCACTTTCTGTTAAAGTCTGAAGACCAGACCTATGGAATGGTGATGACATTTCTTGATGCTAAGGGGAAGGATCTAGTCATGAAGTATTTTATAATTCATCGGAGGAGTCTATGAGAGGACACAAGAATGGCCTCAGTCAATTGGAAGTGAAGACATTGAGCTGGTAGTTACAGGACCCACATTCCATCAAGGTAAAAGGCAGAAATGGGGACCATGCTGCAGTTTTATGTGATAGCTTGCAACTTGCCGGAGAACTGTGTATGGTTAGGGATTTATGATGGGAGCATACTAGGGTTTGTAGAGTCCCTACAGTGGCCAGTAGTGATTCTGGGACACAATGCTCTAGAAGATTCTGGTCTTATCTATTATGTCCAGCATGCCTACTTCTCTCAGCCTCTTGATTCCTTCCTCTCCTTTCCCCCTCTCTGCCCACAACATTGGGTGGACCAACATAGACATTTCCATTTCTCTCTGTGTGCGTCGTGTTTTGATCATCTTTCAAAGAGACGCCCAAGTTTCACATTTGTTTTCTCCCCTGGAGTCCTCTCATATCTTGTTCAGTCTCACAGCATGTAAGTGTTATGAGGCTAACAAGCTCCAATATAGCCAGTCGTATACTCTCTACAACTTGATCGAGTACCCTCAAACTCAAATTCCAAGCATAGACCAATGAATTTGTGTAATTCTTTGTTATATGGTGTGTTTTTCACCCTGGTTAGATCCAGAGTGTTCCTGACATTTTTTACTCCAAAGATTTAACTCTAGTAATTGGCCTGGCAGCTAGAAGAGGAGGTGAGAGCTAGTTCTGAGTAGAGTACCTACTCCTTGTTAGAGAGGAAGACATTTCTTCAGCACTCTAGTGTAGCACATAGCACAAGTACATGTTCTTCCTGGGGAAAAGTGAGATGCTTCATCAGCCTGAGAAGTAGAGTGGCGGAGAGACTAAGTCCTTAGGAGTGTGCATCTAGCTACCTTATTTCATGCTCTAGGATGCTCTCTCAGGCACCAGCCTTTGCATGATACTCCTGCCTTCACTGAGCCTCAAGGACACTTATAGCTTTGTATTCCCAAGTGCCAAGCTTCTGAAGAAGAATGAAATTTAACCTAGATTTTATTTCCGTACAACCGTATTGCTTGGATAAAAATCAATTCAAAGTTGACCAAAGACCTTAATGTATGAATCCACGTTAGAAGAATGAAAGGGAAATTCTTCAAAGTATGGGCATAGACAAGGGCTTTTGGAATTGGCATAAAGCCTGGAACTGACAAATCAGATAGGTGGAGATTGAAAGCTTCTGCATACCAAAGGAAACCACAAGTGAGGGAAAAGACATCCGACTGCGTAGTAGAGTCTTAGCTAGCTCATACACCACAGAAGATTAGTATTTAGAATATATAAAGAACTCAAAAAATTAAATACCAAAAACAGAAAAAGAAAAAGAAAAGCAGAAGCCAGTCAAAAAATGGGTTAATACGGACTGGAGAGATGGCTCAGCTGTTAAAGGCTGGGCTCACAACCAATAAAAAAGGGCTAACAAGGAGAGTGGCCTAGCAGTTAAGAGCACTGACTGCTACTTCAGAGAGCTGAAGGTTGGTACTCAGCATCTACACAGTGAATCACAGTCATCCATAGCTCCTGTTCCAAGGGACGTCCTGCCCACTTCTGCCTTCCACAGGCACGATATGCAAGAAGTACACCCGTGCCCATAAAATAAAAATACAGACTTTTTTTTTGAAGATAAAAATAAATGGACACACCATGAGAACATAGTCCACAGAATCAATGGACCAGGACTCATGGCTGCTTGTGAGATCCGCTAACCTGTAGGGGTCTGACCTAAGTCTGCTGCATATGTGTTATGGCTGAATAGCTACTTGGTGTTCTTGTGTAAATCTTTTTTTTTTTT
>NW_022196912.1:86566408-86623455 GCF_008632895.1 Mastomys coucha | reverse complement strand
TTTTTTTTTTTGCAAACCTGTGGCACCCTTTACCCTCTACTAGGTTGCCTTGTCCAGCATTGATATGATGGAATGTGCTTGGTCTTATTATTGTAGTTTGTTGTGTCATGTTTGGTTGATGTCCCTGGAAGGCCTGCTCTTTTCTGAGGAGAGGCAAAGGTGGAGGAGATACCTGGAGGAGAGGGGAGAGAGGAAGGAGAAGCTGCAGGAGGGAGGGAAAACTTCTGTCAGGATGTGATGAAGAGATAAAGAAATAAATAAAAAAAACAGAATGAGCTAATAAAATAGTTCTCAAAAGACAAAGTATACATTGACATTAAATGCACAAAAGTTGTTTAATGTTCTTAGCCATTAGGGAAATGCTGATTTAAACTTCACTGAAATTCCATACCATTCCAGAAATGATGGGTATCATTAAGACAGCACAAGTAACACAGGTGAGAACGAGGAAGGGGAGGAGCCTTCTACACTTCAGCAGGATGGCAACTTAGCTCAACCACTACGCTAATTAGTATGAGAATTCCTCAAAACCTAATTCAAGAGCTATCTGTGACCCAGCTATACCACTCACGGACATACACTGGAAAAACTCCAAGTCATCACACCACAGAGGTAGCTACATGCCCATGCTTACTCACAATAGACAAATTATATAATTGGCTAACCTGTCAGTCAGCAAAGACATGGATAAGGAAAGCAATACATAGGCACACACACACACACACACACACACACACACACACAGAGAGAGAGAGAGAGAGAGAGAGAGAGAGAGAGAGAGGGGTTTCATTTAACTGTGAAGAGTAATAAAATTATATAGATGGCTGGAAAATGGATATAGCTGTCATCACACTAAGGAAAATCACCCAGGTTCAGAAAGACAATTATCATGCTTTCTCTCATTCTTCGAGTCTAGATTTTATACAGGTATATAAAATCATAAAATGATTTCCATCTATACAGATAGACAAATATGCATAAAGCATGAAGACAGAAATAAGACTGCTTGGGGGAAGCAAAGAGACTAGTAGGTGACAGGAAAGCGGACAAGGGGATAGTCTCAGGGCATGACATGACCAAAGTATATGACATCATTGAAAGAAAATGTCTTCATGTAAAACATCATATACATCAATAAAGTTTTAAAAATAAAACCAACTACTATATATACCCCTTTTGTTTCATAGATCTAAAAATGCATAAACGTTTAGGAAACATTAAATGATTAACCCCAGTATGTACAAGAAATAGATAGCAATGAAAACAATCCCAGAGATTTATGTAAATCTATGTCTAGCTTTACTAAAGTGCATGATGGGACTGCAAAATAGAACCCGGCTTTCAAAATGTGGTATGCATATGCTAGTATGGCTCCAGATAGGGGCCAGCCCAGGGTGGGGAAGGTTGAAAGAGCAAAACTGAGATTCGCATTAAATGCATTTTCAAATGCTAATGCAAAATGGAAAGCAATGCTTTCCAATCAAATGGAACCCACATAAGAGGCTTATGGAGAAGCACCTGATCTGTTTCCTCTTTCTCTAGCCTGATTGGAGACATTCAGGGGGGCCTGTGGAAAACCCTCTACGAGTTTGATTGACAAGGTCTTCAATGTGTTGTTTCTTAGGGCCTTGCCTATCTCTCTCTTTTTCGGCTTTTATTCCAGCTGTTAGAAAGTCGGCTCCCAAGTTAGATAGAAGGGCAGTCCAGGCACGGCTGTGGGGATCCAAATTGATACTACAGTCAAGGGAATTAAGTGCTGATTGTTCTTCACAGATTCACAGGATTTTAAACTAGAGATAGGAAGCAAACCATGTAAAGTAATTAGATGGTGGCTTTTCTATAGACCATTTTCTTCCCACTCACTAATACCTAAAACACATCCCTGACATCCTTTAGAATCAGACTCTACAATGCAGAATTGAATCACCTTTAGCATGGTATGTTATGGGAAAATATCTTTTAAATGCAAATGTTAAGAATATCTTTAAGTGTTTAAGAACATCTGGAGGTTGAACAATTCCCTTGCTCCATGAAAATAATTTTGAAAACCACGTAGCTAGCCTATATTTTTTTTCCTTTCAGTGCTGGGGCTTGAACCCAGGGCCTTTTTATCAATGATATAATTTATTTGTCATCTGGGCTAATAATACCAAGAAGTCTTTAAAACAAAGAAAGGAAACATAGATGATACAAAACCACTTAAAGTCAGACATATTTTTAACAAAAAGCCTGTCTCAATGTGCCATTTAACTACATCCCTGAATTTTTAGAACTGTATCATTTCAATGTTTTTGTCATTAAAACTCTTGGAAGAAGGAAAAAAAAAAGCCTTTGCAATCTGATCATCCAGTCAACTACTGTAACTTCCTGAGATCCCTCTGTGTCTTGTCGTTTATGGTTTTCTGATCGCAGCTGTGTACGTGGGGACGCATAACTAGTGCTTGACCTTGAAGTAGAAAAGGAGCACCCAGAAATAACTAACATAGCAACCACATTGGGGTGTGTCTCTGAATATGATCTATCTGTCCTGTGCTTACCAGAGTATGGAACAAAGGGAAAATGTCAGTTATCAGATAACAAATTGTTTACTGGTCATCCACAGGCCCACCTGGAGGAAGAGATTCAGACTGAGGAGGGATGTGCCCAACTGGAAGGTGCTGAGCAGGGTGGAACATGAAGGAAGGTGCTGCAGTTAAAAGCAGTTGTGCACACGGAGGACTGAGGGAAAGCCCCGAGCTCCCGGAAGGTACAAATCTAGGAAACGCCAGAGAAAGCTTGCTATGCCCAGCTGATGCCTGATGGTTTTATACATCACTAGTGCTGAATTTGAAACTGTCGAAAATTGTTTTAAACGCAGTTCGTGTGCACAGAGTCCAAGGCATGGGCTTTGTATATATCTTGAAAGTATGTTCAACACTTGCTAGTTGCGGTTAATATATTTATGCAGTCATACAAGATCTCCAACTGTTGCTGCTCTTTGAAACCCTCTGAGCCAGAGATGCTCCACCGCATTGCTGGGCCTCATCACCTACACCTAGGAAGGCTCTTCTCTGGGAGAAATCTCCACTGTATTTCTCCTTCTGAGAAGTCACCCCAGCTCTTGCTGGGGTTTTCCTGCTGGGAGGAGCTACTCTAAAGCCAACCAGTAAGGCCACAGATAAAGCTCCTGGCAGCTCAGCTTGGAGGAGCACCTCCCACTGGGCCAGCCCTGGGATTCCTGCACTTACTATTGGGAACTGAGAGATGGATCATGGGCTCCTTTTGAGGTAGCAAGAGTAGGAAAAAAATAAAATAAAATAATAAAATAAATGACTAAGATTTGGTATGCAGATAATTTCAAATAAAGTTTCTTTTAGAAATGCACTTGTATTTTAGGATTCTGTGTGTGTTCCACCACAGTCCCCACATAGATCTCTCTTGTCTTTACCTCTGTGTAGAGCACACAACTACATCTCTTGGAGAAAGATAATGCTATCTGGGACAGATATAGTTTTTAAAAAATGATTTCCAGCACCAACTAACAATTACTGGGCATGCTGAGTGACAAAAATCATCTAGTAAAAAAAATCATAAGAAATTTTAAAAAACATACAAATAATCCCTGGATGTTGCAGATATTGGCACAAAGAAGCAAGAATCCAAACCATTGTGATTATTATTTTTTTAAT
The DNA here is from genome assembly GCF_008632895.1 of Mastomys coucha. Classification (NCBI taxonomy): domain Eukaryota; kingdom Metazoa; phylum Chordata; class Mammalia; order Rodentia; family Muridae; genus Mastomys; species Mastomys coucha. Next base: position 86,619,787 of record NW_022196912.1, on the reverse strand, counting down.
TGGATATTTTCTTTATTTACATTTCAAATGTTCTCTCTTTTCTTGGTTTCCCTTCTGAAAAAAAAAAAAGAGCGTCATTCCCTCCCTCCTCCCCTTGCTCACCAACCCACCCTCTCCTGCTTCCTGGCCCTACACTGGAGCATAGAGGCTTCACAGGACCAAGGGCCTCTCCTCCCACTGATGACTGACAAGGCCATCTTCTGCTACATATGCAGTTGGAGCCATGAGTCCCAGCATGTGTACTCTTTGGTTGGTGGTTTAATCCCTGGGAGCTCTGGGGGTATTGGTTAGTTCATATTGTTGTTCCTCCTATGTGGCTGCAAACCCCTTCAGCCCCTTTGGTTCTTTCTCTGGCTCCTTCTTTGGGGACCCTGATATAACTGTCTCCTGAGAGGCTCTGCCAGTGCCTGACTATTACAGAAGTGGAGGCTCACAGCCATCCACTGGATTATTGAATTTTTAAATGTAAGTTAGTATGGGTAAATAGATGAAGGTGTGAAAAATATTTCACCAGGGAGTTAGAATCTACCAACAGTAAGATTATATAGACATCTTAGAGCTAAAAGGTACAACCGGCCATACATTGTGAAAATTAAGTAGATAGTCATAAGCCAGGTTCAACCTCACTTTTAAGAATTCCAAGTGAAGTCTGAAGGTAGAAATGAAAAGTGTAGACGAACACATTAGAAACATGGGAAATCCAACCAGGAAGTCTAATGTCCTCCTCACTTGTCTCTGGGCTCCTAGATGTGGAGCAGAGAGAGTGAGAAAGAGGTAGTGTGTGAATGGAGGGTAGCTGGTGATGGCTCAGTACAGTTCAGGAGTTCTTAACCTTGAGTCGTGACCATTTGAGGGGGATCACATAACAGATAACCTGCATATCAGGTATTTACATTATGATTAATAACAGTAGCAAAATTAGTTGTGAAGTAGCAACAAATAATCTTGTGACTGGGATTACCACAACACGAGGAACTGTAGTAAGAGGCCAAAACGTTAGGAAGGTTGAGAGCCATCGATGTGGTTGGAAGAATTTAGCCCAAGAATCTCTGATTCTTAAGCAGAATAACAATGTAAGCTGTATTAGCATAGATGGGAGGTTAAGTCTGTATACAAGATGAAATACGGATAAAGGCAGACAGAAGGGGGATATCCTTACTTCAAAAGATCAACAATAACACAGACAGTTAAGTGATCAGAAGTGGCAGAAGCCAGGGGCAATGGGATCCTGTCTTTAAATCCTGAAAGAGAACAATGACCAATCAAGAAGCCTGTGCCACAAATGGTTTATGCTCTCTCTCTCTCTCTCTCTCTGTCTCTGTCTCTCTCTCTTCCTCTCTCTCCCTCTTCTCCTCCCCTTCTCCCTCCTTCCTCCTCTGTGTGTGTGTGTGTGTGTGTGTGTGTGTGTGTGTGTGTGAGAGAGAGAGAGAGAGAGAGAGAGAGAGAGAGATGCAGGGTATCAAACCAGGATCTCATGTATGCTACGCGACCACAACCATTGAGCTACACAAACGTCCACAGCTCTTAAGAGTAATTTCTCAGTTTACAGGAAGGAACCACTGAGGCCCCTAGACCCATAAGCTGAGCAACTACTAGGTTCTTGGCCTCTTGGTATGAGACAGTCATTGTCACAGTGCTTCCACTGTACTGTGTAAGTTAACCTAATAAGATGCCCTTTGGCATATGTTCATTCTATTAGTTCTGTTTCCATAAACAATGCTGACTGATACTGTCAACAAGCAGGGATATTTAGAATGATTCATTTAATAATATTTTAGATGGATGGGCCATATGTGATGACTATAAGAGAGATGAGAACTTCCCTCTGCAGCACATCACTGTTACACAAGGCATTGTGCGTGTTTGTGGCAATGCCTGTGAAAGAAAACTATTGCCTTAGCAGTCATATCAAAGTGTATCTCATGTTATTATACACTCTATAGAGCTGTTGACAATGGCAATAAGCAACTAACTATGTTGTGGGATTTGTATTTCCATAACATTATCATCATTTTAGAATATACTTATAAAATGTTTGCTGTAGAGCAGTATGTTATGTGTCAGCATCAACTCTATGGTCCCATGGTTTCAACACTTTTTCTTTTTCATTTGTTTTTTATTTGTTTGGGTGGTAGGCTAGGCATGCCACAGCACACACACAGGAATCAGAGGACAATTTGTGGGAGTTGGTTTCTCTTTCTATCTTGTGGATTCTTGGGATCAAGCTCAGATCCTCAGGTAGCAAATGTGTTTCTAAATCAGTGGTTTTCACCCTTCCTGATGCTGTGACCCTTTAATGCAGTTCCTCATGTTGTGGTGACCCCGCAACCCACCCCCACACACACAGTATAAATTTATTTTAGTTGCTACTTCACAAGTGTAATTTTGCTACTGTTATGAATCATAATGTAAATACTTTGGGGATAGGTGTTTGACCAAGGTCATGACTCACAGGTTAAGAACCTCTAATCGAAGATATATTATGAGCCATGTTTTCTTCATTTCTTAGTGGTGGCAAAACAACCGCAGGGGACTGACTATGATATCATCTAGGTTAGTGTAAATGTTTCCCATGATGCTCACATTCCAGAGAAATCAACTAAGGACGTGTCTCGTAGCATAATCCCTTCTTTTAAGCACCGTATGACTGTAGCTTAAGAAGAATTATACGTTATCCTAAGCTTTGACCAACGATCACCATAGTAGGAGAGAGAAGTATAATGTGGGAATGTGAATACATAGAGAACAGACTAAAAGGGATTTTCACCTTTATCTTATCTTTCAAAGAAATCTGTTAACATTTCTATGGATCTTTACATCTTGTTTCAATCTATTTCAAGATCAGCACATGCTGTACTGTCTCCAAAAGCAATAATACTCGACTGAGAATACGTAATACATTCTTCCGTGTAAGTCCTGTCTTCTTAGGACAAGGAAACAAAAAAAGTGTGTGCCCAGTCACAATAAAAAAAAAAAAAAAAAGCATTCCAAAGATAATCTGTTTTCTAAAATACACTTGGAAAAGAAACATAGCGTCAGTGGATATAGCATAAGCTAGGAACATTTAAACAAATCATTGTTTGCCCACACAGCAGAGGTTTTTCTCTGTTCCTTTACCACTCAAAGATGGAAGCCACCAAATGGATTCTCCTTAGGATAATCTTGTCCCTGGGAATATGTCCAGACTTCACCACTTTGTCATCCTGTTGTGTCATTTCTTTCTCTTCTCATTCTTTTCTAGTTATTTAGCCTACTAGGATCCTGGGGCAGACATTGTCATCTATGAAGTGCAAGCCTGAGCACCAGGCAATTAGGAACTGCCACAGAAAGCCCCACGCCGTGTAAAGTTGCTTCGTGATTTTATGTTGGCTTGAATTTGTAGCTGTACTGGAACATACATGACCTGTGAACTATGGGCTGGGCACACTTGAGGGCAGACCCTAGCCACCTACCCTTTCTCCCAAGTCAGTCCTATCTAGGGCCTTAACATATTTGTGCCTATATTAGCAAAATGCTGTTTTTAAAAAATATTCTGAACAACAGAAGCTTGTTTCTCACAGGATAAGAAGTTTGAGACCTGGCCATGGATGATTGAGCGTCTAGTAGAGGCCTGCTTCCTAGTAAGTAGTGTCTTCCTCCGGGACCTTTTGAAATTTTTTTATTTCTCTCATTTTTGAGATTATAATTTAATTATATTCTCCCCTTCCCTTTCTTCCCTACAAATTCTCCCATATACCCCATCCCTATTCACCTTCAAAATCATGGCCTCCATTTTTTATTAATTTTATTGCAGGCATATATGTATGTATATGTATGTATGTATGTTTATATATGCTTATACATGTATATTCCTCAATATAGCCTGTTCAGTCCATATAATGCTATGTGTACATATGTTCTCAGGGCTGACCATTCGGCACTGGACACCCAATTAGTGTGTCCTTCCCCAGGGAAGACCAGCTCCCCCTCCCAGCTTTACCTCAGCTACTATAGCTCTTTGTGTGGAGTTGAGGCCTTACTGGATTTTCCCGTCCAGTTTGTACTTCTGTTGGGGTCATCCTCGCTCAGCTCCTGATAGGCAGACATGTTGCTGGGACTTCATGAGTGGAGCCTCTGACACTTGCAGGAGATAATCTCACAGGTAACTCCTGGTTCCTCTGGCTCTTACAACCTTTCCTCCCCAACTTCTCCCATGTTTCTTGAGCCTTGGCTGGGGGAGTGTTTTGTAGATGTATCCACTGGGCCTGGACTCCACAACAATACATTTTGATTGGTTGTGTTTTTCTGTTGGTCTCTTGTCTGATACAAAGACAAGCTTTCTTGCTGAGGGGTGAAGACTACATCTATCTGTGACTATGAGGACAAATGTTTAGGCAGTCATTAGGGATGATTAGTGGATGTAGATTCTTCCTCAGTAACCATGACTTGACTAACACTGAGTGGTTAGCTAGGGTTTTAGTACAAGGCATGGCTTCACCCTGGTCCAGTCAGAGAGGTGTTAGTTACTGTCAAGGTTTGCATGCCATTATTACATCCTTAGTGGTTGTGTGGCGTGCTGGCCTTTGATGTGGTCCATTGGCATCATAGCCGGCTAGGCCTCAGGGTTATCTTCCTCCTTCAGAGGCTTGTGTGGTACCTTTTGGCTAGTCCTCAGAGAGGGAGCATTTATATTAGTTTCAACTTAAGGGTCTCTGGGACCTCTTTCTGAAGTGTACGGTGTCTTCTGGGGACTAACCAAAACCAGCAGCAATAGACTGCGTGTCATGGGAGTCCCTTGGACAGCTCTGGCCAACAATTCAAAAGAGGATTCTAGTTAGGCAATTGTTGGCTTGTAGAAAGGACCACCATCAGCCTAGAAAAGAAAAGTTCATTAAAACTATAAATGTATATATATACATGGAATTACATTTATTACAGAGTTTTTAAAATGTAAATAATTAATAGTATAATTTCTTAGGGCCCTTTTAGACATCTTTCCTGCTATTTTTCCTACTCCCCTCCATTGCTCTCTCTAAGGGGCCACCTTTCCCATTAGGGGCCCTGATTAGATGTTGTACCTCACTATTCCCCTCTCAATTTCTTGCCACCCCTCCTGTCCTAGCAGTGGTTCCATTTTACTTTGCTGATTTCTGTACTTACAACAGTCTATGTACCCACATCTGAAGATTCAGAGCTAGGAGGCTCTAATACGAGAACATGTTGTGGTAAATCTCTTATTGAGTTATTTGGGTTGGAGATTTACAGCAACAAGAACATACAGCATTTGTCTTTCCTGGTCCAGGAACCTCACTCTATAGGATCTTTTCTACTTCCATCAATTTACTTTCAAAGTTCATGATTTCATTTTTTTATAGCTAGATAATATTCTATATTGTGTATGTGCCACATTTTCACCATCCTCTCTTTGGCTGCAGGAAATGTCAGTGGTTTCCATTTCCTAGCTACTATGAACAGAGCAGCAATGAACATGGCGGAGCCAGTGCCTATGGGGTGGGACACTGAGCCCTTTGGGCATATGCTAAGGAGTGGTAAAGCTGGGACTTATGATAGGTTCATTTTTAGCTGAGTATTCTCCACACTGATTTCCATAGCCACTAAAACAGCTTGCAATCCCACTATCAACGAATGAGGGTTCCCTCCCCCATCCCTTCCCTCCCCCACCCTCCCCACCCTTCTCCTACCCTTCCCCCACCCTTTCCCCATCTCTCCCCATCTCCTCCCATTCCTCCCCCATCCCTCCCCCATCTCTCCCTCCCTCTCCCCATCCCTCCCTGCTCCTCCAGCATTTGTTGCTGATCGTTCCACTGATCTTTGCCATCCTCACTGGGGTAGGATGAAATCACAAAGTTGCTTTAATTTGCATTTCTCTAATAACTAGGAATGATGAATATTATTTGAGATATTTCTTAGCTTCTTTTTTCTTCTTTTGATAACTCTGTTCAGGTCCCAGATCCACTTCTTTTGAACTGGCCATTTGTCTTTTTGACTCCTTGGCTGCCTGTTGTTTGAGTTCTTTATATATTCTGGATTATTAAATCTCTGTTAGATGTGTAGCTGATAAAGATTCTCTCCCATTTTGTGGCTCCCTCTTCACCTGGCTGATTGTTTCTGTAGCTGTGTAGATCCTTTTTTATTTTTTTAAATGAAGTCTCACTTGTCAACTGCTGGCTTTAATTCTTGGCAAATGGCATCCTGCTCGGGAAGTCCTTCCCTGCATCCATCTCTGCAGGCACCTGCTGCTTGTGCCTTCTTCCCTTTAGTTAGGTTTCTCTGAAGGTGGTAAGGTCTAATTCCATCCTTCTGGTAGTGAACATCTCGTAGAAGATGTTTTCTTTTCTCCAGTTCAGGTTTTTGGTCTCTTTGTCAAATATTAAATGGCTGAAGTTATGTCTGCTCATGTTTGAGTCTTTGATTTTGCTCCTTTGTTCTAGATGCCTGTTTTTATAAACACGCTGTCTTTTTAACTATGCGATGTATCTCAACATCTGGAATTGTAAGCCCTCCAGTGCTGTTTTGCTCAGGATTGTTTTGGCTATCCTGGATGTGTATTGTCAGTTAATTCTGATGTTTCTCAGGTTCTTTTTTGGTGTTATTATGTGCTTCTTGTGTGTGTGTGTGTGTGTGTGTGTGTGTGTGTGTGTGTTTTCCCCTAGTTTGAGGAAGTTTTCTTCTATGATCTTGTTCAACATCTAGTCCATGTTAGGCCATTGGTTTGAGATTCTTCACCCTCATCTATGCCTGTAATTCAGAGGTCCCCCTTCCCCACAATTCTGCGCGTGCATGTGTGTGTGTGTGTGTGTGTGTGTGTGTGTGTAAACTTTACTCGTCCTTGCTTATTTGATCTAGATCCTCTATTTTATGTTTGAGACCTGATAATTCTGTCTTCTACTCAATTCATACTATTTGTAAGGTGCCTTTGGAGTTTTCTAGTTGAGCTACTAGGTTTTTCAATTATATCTTTCATTTCAATCTGAATCCTCGTCAGTGTTTCTACATCCTAATTGCATCTGTTCTCACAATTGTCTACATCATTTCCCTTAGCCTCATATGTGTGTGTATTCTTGGGCATCACTCAACATGTATTCTCCTTAAGTTCTTTCTCTTTGACTTAAATGAGCTGTTTGTTTGTTTTCAACTCCTTGAATTCTTTGGTGAAGTTTATGGTTGCTCTTTTAAGTTCTGTGTCCTGGAATTTCTTGGAGTTATCTAGGCAATTCACTTGGCAAACATATCTACAGAACTGGTAGTTTTGGGAGAGAAGATGCTGGCTTGATCGTTCATATTATTTGGTATTATTTCAATGAGATTTTGCTATAGGGACTTCTTTGTTAGTTTTGAGTTTGTTGTAAATAAAGTAGGTATGGGGAGAAAGGAGCCTCTGAAACCAGGTTATGGCTAGAGGGTGGAAATGGCTTGGAAGGAATGAAGTCAGGTAGGCAGAGGGAACTAGGCTAGTATGCAGGATGTGCCTCCTGTTCCAAGTTGGGAGTATGTGGGTAGATAGGTCTTAGTGTAAAAGCTGGATATAATATGGGAAGGTACTGTGGTTGAGGGTTAGGTTGGAAGGCTCCTGACTCAAGTCTTGAAATCATTTACAGTGAAGGCAGGCAAGGCCAGACTAGGCTGGTGTGCTGGTTGTGGGTCCTAGGCTAAATCTGGTGGGTTGTGAGAAAAGAGTATAGGGGATGGTCAGGGGTACTCACTCACCATGCTAGATTCTGAAGGAACACTTGCTAGTCTGGTGTTGTGAAGGCAGCCTGGCTGGAGGCAGTCAAGACAGGGCCTGTGGATGGACGTAGGTAGGGCAGGTCCTGGCAGAAGCCCAAAGGTCAGAGAATAGGCTGGAGCACTGGTTCTGGGATAAGGGCTAGAACTGGCACGTTGCAGGAAGATGAGTGTTGAGTGGTAGGAGTTATTCACCAGTGTAAATCTGGAGAGGAATGCAGAGAATGTAGGTTGCAACCAGGGTGATGGAGGCGATGCCGAGGGACCTGTGGTTGGACTCAGGTAGGACAAGTCCTGGTAGAAGCCTAGAGGTTGGCTATAGTGCAGGAAGAGGTGTTGAGACTGGATCAGGCATGGCGTATGGGACATAAAAATAATCTTATACATGAAAAATTTTAAATAGGCAACTGTTCAGCATAGTAGAATGAAGAAAACCATGGGGTTCAATTCAGACTCTGAAATTAGACATCTCAAACAGGCATCACAGTTCCTTTCTATTACGTATACTTTCTTTATGGCCATGTCCTGGAGCAACCCATAATGCTATAAACCTGTACTATTATGATTTGTATAAGGACTGTCCCTTCTCCAGATCCCGGTGAAACTTGATTCCCATTAAGAGTTAAGAAGTAGGACCAGATGGGAACTTCAGATGGGAAGAAAGTAGCACTCACTTTGCCCTCATGAATGGATTAATATATGGACTAATGGCCGGGCAGTGGTGGTGCAGGCCTTTAGTCCCAGCACTTGGGAGGCAGAGGCAGGTGGATTTCTGAGTTTGAGGCCAGCCTGGTCTACAGTTCCAGAACAGTCAGGGCTACACAAAGAAACCCTGTCTCGAAAAAACCATATATATATATATATATATATGGTTTATATATATATATAATATATATATACATATATATATTATATATATATATATGGTTTATATATATATAAATCAAGTCAATGGATTAGTGAATTAAGAGTTACCCTGAACACGAGTTTCTTTGTATAAGTGAGTTTGGGAGCCGCGATAGCTTGTTTTGTGTCAACTTGACATAAGCTAGAATCATCTGAGAGGAGGCTACTTCAACTGAGAAAATGTTTTCATAAGATGGCCTGTAGACAAGCCTCTAGAACATTTTCTTAATTACTGATTGATGGAGAAAAGCCTACCCGGTGTGGGCAGCACCATTGTAGGCTAGTGGTTCTGGGTTCTATAAGAAAGCAGGCTGAACAAGCCATGAGGCATAAGACAGCAAGTAGCACTCCTTTGTGGCTTCCGAATCAGCTCTTGCCTCCAGGTTCTAACCAGGTTTCAGTTCTGACTTGGTTTCCTTCAGTGTATTGTGACTGGGAATATGTAAGCCAAAAAACCCTTTCCTCCACAAACTGACTTTGGTCATGGTGTTTCATCAAAGCAATAGTAACTGTAACTGAGACAGAAGCTTATTCTCTGTATTATCCCATGTGATGCCCCGTGCTGTTTTGGGACCTTGCACGCAAAAAGGATATCATCAGATATGGCCCTTTGCCCATGAACTAAATGTTTTTCATTTTGTTTTATTGATTCATCTACTATTAGCAACAGAAAAACAGATCAAGCTGTACGCTATAAAGTATACATCATTAAACAGTCATATGATTTTATACTAGAGTTTATAAAGATGTGGAGAAACCATTCAAACAATAGATATTTTTTCCCATAAGACAAATTAAGTACTGTAGTTGTCTTGTTGAGACCAACACTTTCACCTTTAAGTATTTCAAAAGTTTAAGGTTAATTTTAAGCTCTCAATGCCTTCTTCGTTCCAGTTTTGAAATATTATGGTAATATTTATTGTAAATAAAAAGAATGGTGATCATAGCCCAGGTAGTGACTACAACTGAGCATGGGGCAGCAAACAAAATGTATATGTCAAAATCAGTCTTCTGTAATTGGGAAATGGAACACATTCATTAAAAACCATATCACAGCAATATAAAATCCATTAACTGTCGAATGCTGAAGATAATACGGATCCCCTTGCTCTCACAATAGCTGTAAGAGTTTGCAAGGTGTCTACAAAGAGCAAAATGATTAGATGTCTTGTGCACTATAGATAGCTTCCCCTGGAAATAATATAGCATCCTGATGGATTGATTTCAGTTATAATTACAGTTCTGGTGAAAAGTTTGTAAGTGGTTTATTTAAATTGTTAATATAAATACAATAATATTATGAATACTTCACAAATAACTATCAATTATGAAGGCAGTGGAGTGGAATGAAATCAATCTATTAAAATTAACTAGCTAATACTCTAAAATACTATTACAGAAAAGTGTAGGTATGGGCTACATGTTATAAAAATCCTGTGTGCATATAGGTTTATACAAATAGGGAAACTCTGAAAAGGTACATTGTGAACTTGGTTTAAGCTTCATGAATAACTAGGATATACTAATAGAGAATCACATCCACGTGACTTATCTTGCTGCACCTTCCAAAGCAGCCACTGTAATGACTCTTACAGGGCAAGCCTTGCATGTCCTATGGCCAGCAGGCTTTGTTGTTCCTGTTTGCTTTGCTTTCTTGTGACACTGGGGTTGAACTGAGTGAGGGTCTTGCGCGTGTTAGAGAAGTAATTTCCCTTTAAGCTTAACCCCCAGGGATTTGAAGTGATACTTTTTAATTCAGTTAGTAACTCCAGGAATAGCAAGACCTTGCTGGACATGCAGAGATCACAAACACTGAGACTTGGTTTGCCTTTTTTTAAAATGGCATTTTTGTTGGCCATGAAAGAATGGGAGGGCATGGCTGGTGGCCTTTTCACAGGAACCAGGACAGTAGCAGCTGACTGGACCAGTTGTCACTACACACCTGAGCACCAGGTATGAGAGCTGGAAGGAGAGAAGACAGCTTCATTGCCAGTGGCTCGATGAAATAGTTGCAGGTATATTAGAACACGGGCCTTTAATATTCTACATTATGAAAAGCATGAAAAAGGAGGCTTAAGGACCCTCAGTTTCCGACTGAAATGTTGCGGCTTTCCTCAAGAGCGGGGCATAACCAAAGCCCTTTGAAGAGCTCAGCCATGAGCTGTGCAGCTTTGCCGACGCGTGGTGAGATACTCTTTTTATGTTGAGTCCCTGTGCTACAGAGGTTGGTATCTTATTGTCCTTTAACTTTGCACTACCCTAATAATGAATTCCCAGCTCCTTTTAGTGAGACTCCTTATTGACTGAGTTGTTGTTGTTGTTGTTGTGTGTGTATATTATGGAGTTTTAAAAAATTGTTAACTATTCCCCATGAAAATAGTATCAGTATAACTGTGTAAGTTAGTCTAATCATTTATTTTAGTTATTTCTTTGAATAGCAGAGACATCCAAATACTTCATCTTAGTGTCTCTCAAACCTTAGTGTGTAGCTCAGCCACCTCTGGGGTCAAGTCCTTGGAATGAGAACACACATTTTGCATTCCTAACAAGTCTGTGGAAACTTCATGGCTGTTTTCCTTGAGACCATTCTGGAGATCTGTTGGTCTAGATCTAGGTTTGTCAACCTTGATACTTCCTTGGCCGACATTTGGGGTCTGATAATTCCTTGTTTCCAGGGGCCGTGGTACACTGTAAGACATTCATCAACATCTTGACCTCTCCCTGTTAAAGACCATAGCCCGTTCCCTCTAACTTGTGACCGCTAAACAAGATGTAGATGTTGCCATATATTTGTTCAGAGGCAAAACTTTGATAATGCTCCCCTGAGAACCACTGAACCATATCCTTGTCTCTTAACTTTTCTACTCTCTGGAATCAGATGAGAAACTTTTAAAAAATGATAGAGACTTCCATCTTTAAATGTTCAAATACAACTCCCCTGGGATGGGGCCTAGGGATCAGAACTCCCAAACTTAAACCTTAAGATCATGTGTGATCACTGAGAAGCCTTGGTTGAGAAGTCTTGGTCTACAATCTGGAGAAGCATAGAAGACATGGAAGAACTGTAGACTTCCAGAAGAACATGGAGAAATGACAAACAACCAGTGTCCTTGTATTCTGCAAGGCTCAGGCCCAATGTACATTGATTCCATCAACTCTGTGGGATTCTTCTTGTGCTTAGCTGTTTCCTATAAGCACTATGAAGGAAGCCCCTTCTTTAAATTCAATTGTAAAAGATCAAAAAACTTGTTGAAGAATATAACTCAATTTATCAATATATCCTTAATGACTTTAATAAACTCATAATCCTTTAATAAAGTCTTATTAAGTTCTTAGTAGACTACACATGACTCAACTTGATATGGACAAGAATCTGGTCCTTGGTTAACCCTCGTACTGCTACCAATTGTCTTGGGGGCCTTGGGCAAGCTACCTAGTCTTTCCTTTTTGTTAAACAGAAGAGTCACTAAATAACTTCTAGAAATACTTCAAAATTATGAACAAATCATCTTTCCTCATCCCATAAAGAATTAGATTCAGGAGGGAAGACAAGTGGTCTGTCACTGAGAAGGGCAACAGACCTAATTAGTCCTATTAAAAAGTTTAATTTTAGACCAAAAGGAGGTTAAAAACAAGCATCAAATGCAAACAAACATCATATGCACGCATATTAGTTGTCTCACAGGATAAAACTCAAGGAACTAAAGGAGCATAGCAGAACCAAGCAGGCCACAATACAGGCTATGCACGAAGAGTTCATCCAATTTCAAAAGAAAGCTTCAGATCCCCTGAGCTGGGGTTCCAAATGGTTGTGAGCCGCCCTGTAGCTGCTGGACTGAGCTCAGGTACTCTCAGGCACTGAGCCATTTCTCTAGCCATCTCTCATATGGCTTTTTAAACTTTACTAGATATACACAGAAGAAGAAAGATAGAACTCATGACCAGGAGAAAATCAGACATAAAGAAACACATAAGTAACAAAATGGTGGGAGTAACTGAGAAGGACCTTAAAGGAATCTTACAACGGTGCTTCAAGGCATAAGAAAGCATCAAAAAAATAAAAGAAACAGAATGCTTAAAAATCCAAATGGAAATTCTAGAAATAAATTTTTTTTAAACAAATGCTTCACTTGACTGGCAAACTTAAATATTCATCAGTTTACTAAAACTGATAAATACAGAGAAAAAGCTCTCAGTGACTTTATGCACAGTGTGCTCACTGGGACAAGGAAGAGTAGAGCAATGACTTGGAAACCCAATTCCAAAAAAAAAAAAAAAAAGGTAAAAATAATGATTGACAGTTTCCCAATTTTATTAAAATTATAAACCACAGTTGCAATAAACTCAGTCAACCACGGGCAGGTTAAATACACACAGATATGCATTGTCAAAAACACAACAAACACAATATCATAATCGCGTTGGTGAAAGCTAATGATCTAAACTGTAGCCAAGGGTAAGGATGCAATGCGAAAACAGCAGCCCATCCAGCAGGCTTCGTCAGCAGGGTACCCTGGAAGACCAAGGAGCAGCACTTTTAAATACGCCAGACTAGAATGGTATAATGGAAACATCCTTCCAGCAATGAGAAATAAGAGAGTTGATTACCACCACGGGAGCTTTGTGGCTTTGGGGTTCTTCATTTGCTGTGTGTTTTTGGTTTCACTCCTTGTTATTGTTTATGTCTTAAATGTCTGCCAAAGGTCATGCACTGAATGCTTGGCCACCTGCCTGTGGTTCTGTTACAAAGTGACGGCTGCTTTAACTTGTAAGGTCAAGGGCTGGAGCTGTGGCTCAATGGGAGAATGCTTGCTCACCATGAAAGGGCCCTGAGCTTGATCCCCAGTAACTCAGGAAGGGAGGGAGGGAGAGCAGAATGCTAGGGGATGCTGCCCTTCAGCTGCTCCTCTCACTCCGCTTCTCAGCACTCACACAGTGAGCATCTTGCTTCCATCAAAAGTCCCTACTGTGATGCTCTTGTCAGAGCTACAACTATGGACCGAAACCTTTGAAATGATGCCCCCTTTCTCCTCTTAAGTCTTTTAGTTCATTATTGTATTCGTTTTGTCACAACAAAGGAAACAACACAATTCTCTCCATTTTGAATATGTCAACAACATAAAAATATAATTGTTTCAATAAGCAAGATTCCCATGTTGAAAACAACTTTTGTTTTGTTTTGTTTTGTTTTGTTTTCGAGACAGCGTTTCTCAGTATAGCCCTGGCTGTCCTGGAACTCACTCTGTAGACCAGGCTGGCCTCGAACTCAGAAATCTGCCTGCCTCTGCCTCTCAAGTTCTGGGATTAAAGGCATACGCCACCACCGCCCATCTGTTGATACTGCACTCATATTATTTAGCAAAATTAACTCAAGCTGTACCGTATGGATCAGTGTAAGTACTTGTCTGCTTATGCACAGGCACTTAGCATGACTAGTCATAGGGATGTGTGCAGGGAAATTGCATTTGAGACATTGAGACTGGTTACAGTGGAAAGCAATAAGGATGAACTCCGTAGAAATGTGGAACATTGGGAATTCTGGCATATTGTTGACAGAAGTATCAGTTTTTATAACCATCTGGGAGCTATCATTGTCTAGATTCTATATATGGATATGTTTTCACCTATTAATTCATGTCCACACATTTATCCAGAAGAAGAAAAAAACATTTCCAGAGACCCTAAGACTATTTGTAAAGCTTCATGTAAGAGAGCTCAGATGTAGCTTCATATACAGGTGGACACCTGGACTATACCACAGACATCACTGAAAATTGAATAAGGAAATAGCCTATAGATTGTTCTGGAAGACTTAACTCCTTTTATAGAAATGATATGCAATTAGGGACTGTTTCACATTTTACACACTCACACATACTAATACACTCTCACACATATACACATTCACATGCACACACTCACACACACACTCAAGCACGTGGGTAGGCATGGACACACATCCATATTCCAGATGGACCAATGATTTACGCACACAAACACCAAAACTGTAAAACTTTCAGAAGGGTTGAGTAACTGTCACAAGGCAGTGTTTAAGCTGAAGCCCCAGATGTGAGAGCACGCTGATCTTTGAGAAAAGAGAGGAGGCATGGTACCTGTTGAAGCCATCCCATTTGCAGGACCCCTTTTGAATTCCTTCAGAACAGCATAGAAGAAAATTACTAGTTATTTCAGTCCAGAGTGATCTTAGTTGTCCCTGCACTCATCCCCTCTCTGACTTGGCTCTCATTCCTTGCTGTCTGCCACCTCCACTCTTCCCTGTTTAGGTAATCTCCGTACTTCAGTCTGTTTTTGAAGTCTCATAGAACTTCACTAACTGGTTTGCCGGCTGGAGAGCAATCCCCCCAACCTTGTCTCTTACCCGCAAATGTCAGACTGTCAATTTTGAGACAACTATACAAAAAAAATGACTCTCAAGCACTGTGAGAAGCAGAAAAACAATTCTGCTTTACTCATGAGCATACACTTCTTTATTTAATGGGAAATGATGGATTGTACTTTAGGGGAGATAGGGAAGTCGTGGAGGGTGAAAGCTCAGCCTCCTTAGAGTAAGCTTGTTCTAGAGTCACACATGAGCTTGTGTGCAGCAAATATTGGCACACCTAAATGTTTTGCTTAACTGATGAGATACTCATCCCTCAGTCAAACCTCCAGTGACTAGTTGTGCAAACTTGCACGTGTTACACACCCAGGCTTCACTTCTTTGTCTATAAAACCTACACACTAATAGGTTCTTAATGGAATTCTGAGAAAGGTGAAATGTGTGGAACACACTGAACTGAGACTCAGAAAATGGGAAACACCCAGCATGCCTCAGCCAGCAGCTAAAGGAGCCCAGTAAAATACTGACAGAACAAGTGGAGAATGAGGGGCACCTACTACACCCTCTAGAATCTGCCCTGTGCCCTACAGAGCAAGGGGCAAAAGGTAAGTAACACAGCCAGCTCTAACCCTGGGAACAGGCGAGCCACCTGCTTCATGCTCCTCTGTGAGAGGCTTGGAGGCCAAGGGTCCTAACTGAAGTATCAGAGCTGTTGTTGGAACCTGCCCATAGCCTCCTCCACTCTCCAGAAGAGAGAAAATCTCAGAAGCACTTGGGGGAACTCCCCCTCCCCAGTGGAGTTTTCAAAATGAAAGTTCATGGTCACGTGTTTCATATGTGGCATTCAAAATTCCAAGAAAAGTTTCTAAGAACCAGCTTTTTTTTTTTTTTTGGTTGTTGTTGTTTGTTTGTTAAGAGATATCCAACAGCATGTACTTTATTCTCAACATTCATAGGGAAAAGGCTAGTGTATTCAAATATTCTCCAGATTCTATCCAGGTTGTTTTTGTTTTGAGATTATAACATAATTATCCATTTCCCTTACCTTTCCTTCCTCAAGACTCTCCCATAAGCCTCTCATTGGTCTCTTTCAAATGTATGGCCTATGTTTTCATTGTTTTTGCATACATACATACATACAAACACACACACACACACACACACACACACACACACGCACACACACATTCCTAAATGTAACCTACTCAGTCTGTATAATGTTACTAGTATGTATGTTTTCAGGGTGGACCACTTGGTATTCGATAAGCAGTTGGTGAGCTCTTCCCTCGGGGAGAGATTTCTCTTGCTCCTGACATTTCTTAGTTGCCTGGAGTTCTCTGTGTAGGGCTGAGGTCACCTGGAACTTTCCCAGTACAGCTTGGTGTGTTGGTTGGTGTCCTCCTTGTTCAGCTCATGCTTGGGTAGTCACATTGGTGAGACTTTATATATGCAGCTTCTGATGTTACCAGGATACACAGCCTTGCAGCCAACTCCTTGTCTCTGGCTCTTACCTTTCCGCCCTCTCTTCTGCAGTCTTCCCTGAACTCGGGTACAAGATGAATCTTTTGGGAATGAGATTAATTATGTATTATGATTAGTTGTAGTTTTCTGTAATGATCACTGTCTTACGCAAAAAAAAAGTTTCATTGATGAGGGATGAAGACTATTTTTATCTGTGTGTGTAAGGACAAAGGTTTAGCTTGTTGCTAGGAATTATGCTGGTTTAGTAAAGTGTAAGAGGCCTCCAGACCTTAGCCGGACTGATGCCATAAATGGAAGCACCATTCAGATGGTGGAACCCAGCACGTAGGCAGCAACACCTGTCAAATGAGAACAGAACTAATCCATCACCGTCCATAGCTCTGGATAAGTCTCTCAGTGCACTAACCTTGCTTTTTTAGTTTCTGTAGTTCTGCTTCTGGATAACTGTTCTTGCTAACTAAGGTGTGTCAACCCAGCTGCGGGTGTTAAGCCTAAAAGCTCAGTCTGTGAAAGGCTCAGGACTCCACTCAGATGCTGAACAACCAGTATCCTCACTGACCTGCTAATAAAGACTGTGCTGGCTTGAACACGTGACTGAATAGTCTTCCCTGGTGAATACCCCTGAGAGACCAGATCTTGGGTTCAGACTCCATCTTACAGAACCCGACCTAAGGTTGAACTCGAGTTAACTAACAAGCCGGCACCCAGCACCAGTTTCCAGGTTACTCCCCCAAAAGCTGGCGCCTGGCACTAGTTTCCAGGTTACCAGCCTGCCCCTGGCACTTTACTTCCTAACAACCACCAATCAGGAGGAAAGCAGAAGTTAGGTTTATGGTTTGGTTCCAAGCACCAGGAAATTATGATAAAGGGCAACCAAATTCCATAACAGCCTCCCAGTCAGATGTGTACCAGGCTAGGAACCGCCTCATTTGCTGATCATTTCCTATAAAATATTGTCCGGCCAAGAGCTCGGGGCTACACCCACCGCTCTACTGTGTGACAGTGGGGTGGCCCAAGGTGGAGTTGAAATAAAGAGACCCTAGTGTGTTTGCATCAGAGTCGACTCCTTGGTGGTCTTTTTGGGGTTCGTGAATGAGGCACAACACGCCACAACAGAAGTAGTGAATTTTAGGTGCTTCTCCAATATCCGTGATTTTACCGGCTCTGCTTGTTAGTGCAATTTGACTTCACTGGCATTGTTTATTAGCTAAATTAGGCATGGTTTTACTCTTGTTGAGCAGGTCTTGAGTCCACTTGGACCGCTCTTGGTTACCACCAAGGTGTGCGTGTAGTGTGTACCCTTGGGGTTATCATTGCCACGTTGGTCATTGATGCGTTCCATAGGCATCGTAACTGAACCCTTGGTTGCCTCTCTCCTGTGGAAGTTTGCATGGCACCTTCTGGCACCTTGAAAGCCAGTCCTCAGGGTGGAGGCAGTCAGGAATCATCATATCTCAACACTCATGTGTTTTTAAGCATCCAAAATATATTCCTAACCAATTACATAAATAAATACTTTAGCTACAGTTAACATACCTTTCTGGTAGAAACACATTGAATTGTATCACATGTAAAACATTCAAAATGATCATACCAGAGAACAATATGACCCGAGGCTTTTAATTTTACTGGAATTATAGAATGTCTTTATTTTCCAAATCTATGCTTAATAATATATACTGGGATTGAGAAAGCAAGATTCCTAAATTAAGTGTCTATTATCTTTCTTGGCCTTCCTGGCTACTATAAAGCACCAAGCAACAACTAAAGGCTATGAGGAACCGCTAGGAAAGCATTGAAAACATGCATATTGGGGGATCGCGTTTTAGAAGGTGGCCATCACTGACTTACTGGCAAAGACTATACTGGGGTGGTTTTAAACTTGTCATCAACATGCTTACAGTTAGAGATTAGGTCTTTGGTACTTACTCAACAGGCCAAGACCACTCTCCACTATTCCTGTCATCAAAGACCAGGACCCTACTCTAGTGATGCTATTTCAATATGATCCTACTGACGGGCTTCAGACTGTGCCAGAGGATAGCTGCCAGGGGTTTGGACATCATCAGCCTTTTCAAGTGGCCTAGTCCCCATACTGTAGTCCCAGGCGACACCCAGGGTTGCTTGTTCTACACACATACACTGCCACATTACTATCACTCCCCTTCAGTCAGCTGTTACCATGACTCAAAATCTTTTGGCAACCAAATCTCTCCAAACTGCCTTATTCTTGCTGCAAACTCTTTCAAGTCAACCTGCTTCTATCTCGATTCATTTTGCCGATGGTGACCTTGCTCCACTCCTGTGGTCAGGTAATCTTGTCTCACAACCACGTTTCACCTACAGTTCTCCATTCCCTGAACCTTACCTCCCAGACACCAGCACCTGGCATGCCTGCGGCAATTTCTCAGATCCTCTGCAATTGCTGATTCAATTAGCCATTCATCTATTCTAAGACTACAATCCCCTGGAGAAGGTATGGGACAGCTTTATGGTCTTCACAGTCTTATGCCCCCACCAGACATCTCTCGGTGCTTAAAACCCAAGCAAAGCTTCTTGTATGCAAATGAACAAGTTTCATAAAATTTGAATTGTTGGCAAGTTTTATATATTTTTTTCTCCTCTGTAAATTTATGGTGATATGCTGTTTTAATGTAGGAGGGAATGCAGCCTGTATGGTGGCAGCTGAGCAGGGACCTAAAGGGCTCTGGAGGGCAGTATGGAAATATAGGGAGATGTTTTCCAAGCCAAGGGCAAGGACCTCAGAGCTAATATATTTTCAATTTGTTTCGTCTGTGTATGACAAGTAGGCTGCTGCTGCAGGCAAAACTAACAGGGAAGGATGGATATGCTTAAACATAAGATGCCGCTGCTGTAAAGGGGAGATTCTGAATGCTGTGATATATAGACAACATACATTATATATACATAGTAGAGTTATCTCTGAAGGCAATAGTCAGAGAAATGAACGTGCAGAGGATAGCTGCAGTCTATCTCCAAGCAGCTGAGGAGGGACTGCTGCAAAGCTGCTGCGTGGACTCCGCATTTAATACACTCCCCTTCCAGTCTCACACCAAGCGTGTACTTCAATTACTAAGTCTGATTAAATAAAAGAATGAATATTCATACAACTGTTGTGGCTAGGTACACGCACGGGAATATTTAGTGCTTCACTGTTCAGAATAATGAACTGCTTTTAAAGATGAAATATCTGTGCAAGAAAATATAAAGGGGACGATAGAAAATAACTACACGCTGACTTGGAAATGGGTCTAAATCAAGGATCCAAGACCCTGGAGTGTGAAGTTTGCATTTTTGCATATAATTGAATGATTATGCTGATTTATTATGCGTCCGTGGACAGAGTGTCTCAAGGGAATTGGTGGCATATTACCAAACAACAACAGAAACTAACTTTTGTAATTATGGACTTATAAAACTTTTGGAGCATTCAAATACTAAATGAATAAATAGTAATTTTAAATCACTACATTGATCTATATTTACCATGAAAATACATGCAATGTATTTTTAAACTTTAAGTTATATTTAATTGATTGATTAATTGATATTGATTTTGTGTATAGGGGTATGCATTCCATGATATATGTGTGGAGATCGTAGGAAATTTTGTAGGAGTTGGTCCTCTGCTTTAAATGTGTAGGATTTGATGCTTGAAGTCAAGTCATCAGGGTTGGCAGCAAGCACCTGTAGAGCCATCTTACCAGTCCTATAATATATATTTAAAATTGGTTAAAAAGAGATTTACAATATAGGTATGAGGTGATTCCATTTTTATAAAAAAGTTCTAGATAGTAAATTTTATGAAAGAAGATTTTATTGTATTATCTCCAGTGCTAATAATAGTCCATATATCTGCTTGTTGCATAGAGACCTATTGGGTATTGAAAATGAATAACACCATACAACCTCACACAAAGGCACATAGAGGTCCCTGCCTTGGTGAGTTGACAGGCTGGCGCATGTGTTTGCTCCTGTCGGGTTTTAAAATCAAAATCTCATGTAACAAATGCTACTTTCATTTAATATCTATTGAAAGGATGGTAAGTTTCAAGGATGGACATTTAGAAGATCCCCACCATCAGGAACAATGGCAGATCACCATTAGCAGCCAAGGGCCAGATAGAACAGAGGGTGCACTTGGCACTGGAGACTCAGAAAAGGGGGGCACTTGGAGCTGAGGCCTCAGAAAGAGGGGACACTGGAGCTGAGCACTCAGAGAGAAGGGACAGTGGAGCTGAGGACTCAGAGAGAGGAGTACATTTAGCCCTTTAGTGTTTATACTGGCTGGTTTTGTGTGTCAACTTGACACAGGCTGGAGTTATCACAGAGAAAGGAGCTTCAGGTAAGGAAATGCCTCCATGAGATCCAGCTGTAAGTGATCAAGGGGGAGAGCCCCTTGTGGGTGATACCATCCTGGGGCTGGTAGTCTTGGGTTCTATAAGAAAGCAAGCTGAGCAAGCTAGGGGAAACAAGCCAGTAAGTAACATCCCTCCATGGCCTCTGTATCAGCTCCTGCTTGAGTTCCAGTCCTAACTTCCTTTGGTGATGAACATCAGTGTGGGAGTGTAAGCTGAATAAACCCTTTCCTCCCCCACTTGCTTCTTGGTCATGATGCTCATGCAGGAATAGAAACCCTGACTAAGACAGTCTTCATAGATTAGAATGGCCACTTTCACAGCAACTGATAAGTCTCAGAGACTGATCAAATTAAAGTTGGCAATAATTCAAAGTTTTTAAATCTCAAGAGCCTTCCAGGATGCTGTTGGACCCTAGAGGAACGCTGAGAGATGGTGACTTACCATCATTTGGTAACTGGTATGTTCTGTCAGCCTTCATCTTTAGATGCTGTGTTTGCAAACTTGATGGGGGCCCTGATTCCTCAGATATGGGTGTGATTTGCACATGCTTTAATCATTATACATTCTCTATTGAAAAAAATGATGCCTTTATTAAAATAGCAGACCAAATGTAGACTCAGGGGCCTGTCTGAGCAAGAATAAGGCAGAGCCTGCATTTCCACTGAGGCCAAGACTGAACAGCTGGGCCACACCAAAGTTAATTAGTATTTTTTTTTCCTTCTAGATGGCTAAAAGAATTAAAGATCTAGAGAAACCCATCTTCAACAGACTAGAGGGACATATTTTCTTAAATTTCAAAGTTACATAAGAAGTCTGAGAAAATATTTGCTGGCCTTCTATAACTTCAACAACCCTCAAGCTATAAATGAAGTCCTATGAACCCTAGCTTTCCAGGGAAGATTTTGTTAATATTTCATCCTGTGTCTAAGTATGCACATCTAATTGAATTTACCCTATTACTACATTTGATAACTTTTATTCTGATATTTAAACTTAACTCTTTTTATTCATTTTTACTTGGTACATAAATATATCAGTTTATCCTTTGGGCATGCATTTCTGGTATTGACTTAGTAATTATTTTATCTTCAATTTCATTGCCTTATTTACCTATTTAATAACATTCACTCTTTATCTTTACTACCTAGTTTTAAAAGATTATTTTGTACAGTATCATCTTTTAAATAGGTTCCCTTAGATGCTTTCATCTTATAAAAATATGATCCTAGACTCTGAACAGCGGGGGGGGGGGGAGGTGACTCTTGTCGGCTCTTGGGACCCTTTCCCTCCTATTGGGTGGTCTCGGCCAGCCTTGATATGAAGGTTTGTGCCTCATTGTATCTCATTATGCTGTGTTCAGTGGATATCCCTAGGAGGACTGCTCTTTTCTGAAGTGGATCTGGGGAAAAGGAGACGTGGACAGGTTGGAGAAACTGGAACTGTAGCCAGGATGTATTGAAAACAACAACAAAAAAAATTATTAATTAATTTTTAAAAAGTGATCCCAGCCTCCCAGTTTATTAGTGTAAAACATGATGACATTCTCTCTAAATGTCCAGGGCTACTCAAAAGTCCTAGGGATATTTTATCTTTACCTCACCCAGAAAGTTGGTCCCCAGTCCTCATCTCACTTGTTTCTCTACTCATCCAGGATGTTCCACATCAAAATCTAACAAATTCTCTCAATTAAAAAACAATATTTTTGACTACTGGGTATTTTATTATTCAGAAAAGAAACACCCTTTCTGAGGTGTATTGCCACTATAAGATGGTCGGTGGCTGCAGGGTCGTCCCCAAGTGTAATTTTAGTGAGGAACTAGGTAGTCTCATCAGTATCAAAAATTCCTCAGTAGTTTGCTCCATCCTTCATCCTTCCTGTCAATATAAAAATATCTTCACCTGCCTGCTTACCTACATCTCTATCCTGAAGTTCCTCGCCTTGGATTCGCCTCCCACTAGGCAGACAGGAGACTGAGGGAAAGAAAACCTTTTCAGTGTCCTGTACAGAAAAGCCTCTCGCCAGGATCACATTTCCTACTTAATTCTTTGAACTTTTAAGCCAAATATAAATATTTTTTATTAAGGTGCACAAGAAGTTAAGGAATATTCCACCAGCTTTTGAAAGGTACTGTAACTGGAGGATGTAGCAGGCATTTCTGCCCTTCTGTGGCTCCTCTGGATCCTAAAAAGCCAGGCAACATTTTTGTCCAGCTGCCGGGCTCACCCTTTGCCTCTGCCATCACGTCTGACCCCCAGTGACCACTCAGACGCAAGGCTCTGGTTAGACCGAGCTGCACTGTTATCCCCAGCTGGTTGTTGCCCTTCAGCACACCTTAGTGTGCTTTCATGGGAGGGCACAGCTGAGAAAATGTGACGTCATTGTAAAGATGACCTCCAAGTCCTTGAGATAGGTCTCTTTGAGCCTAGCTCACCGCTGCACCCTGCCATTCCCAACTTTGTATTTGAATGCTGGAGATTCAAAGTCAAGGGCCATGCTTGTACAGCAAGCATCTTACTGACTGAGCCATCTCCCGGTGGGCCCTGAACTGTGTGGTCCATCCATCTTTCCTTCCTTCCTTCCTTCCTTCCTTATTTTCTTTCTTTCTTTCTTTCTCTCTTTTCTTCCTTCCTTGTTTTCTTTCTTTCTTTTCTTCCTTCCTTCCTTATTTTCTTTCTTTCTCTCTTTTCTTCCTTCCTTCCTATTTTCTTTCTTTCTCTCTTTTCTTCCTTCCTTCCTTATTTTCTTTCTGTCTTTCTTCTTTTCCTTCTCTTTTTCTGGTTCAGGTTAGTCATGCCTTTACATCTAGCAAAATTTTTCCAGTGAGAAACTTTTGCATGCCAGTCTTAACTAATTAATTCATAAAAGCACAACATTGTAATTTTACAGAAATGAAACCCGTTTTAAGTGGAAACAATATGTTTATTTCTAGGAGTAGAAGCAAAGTTTCTTTATATATACAATATCTCCTGCCAAATTGGTATTCTGAAAAAAAATTAAGTTTTATTTTCAAAACTAAGTACTGGATTAGAACCAGTATTTTGTATTGAAACTGCCAGAAATTTGCTTTTTTGTGGGAACTAGGGAGTTACTCAGTTTTCACACAGGGTAGCCATGGCGACTCACACTTAGACTCTCAGACCTAAAAGCTGTTTATATTTAAGACAATCACCAGGTGATGAAATTGTTCCCAGCACCCACACCAAGCATCTTAGAGTGGCCTATTCCAGCTCCAGGGCAGCCAGTGACTCTGAGCCTCCAACTGTCTGTACTCATGTGCACTCACACCCCCAACATATACGTAATTTAAAAGATAAAACTAAATCTTTAAATTCTTGTTTCAAACTTTTATTTGAGTTCCTCCTGTGTTTGCCTTACAGGTGCTAGGGCTACAGGCATCTGCCTCCGCCTGATTGACGTGGTACAGGGGATCAAGCTCAGGGCTTTAGGTATGCTCGACAAGTACTCTATCAAATGGTTACATCCTCAGATCAGACTTGGCCATTTTCATGGGATCGTGCATCTTCGAATGATCTTTGCAGCCTCACAGTGATGTCTTATCAGCTATAGTGTAAAGTATTAATGGACTCTGTAAGAGCAGCTGTGTCCGTCAGATTCTGGAAAGGGTAAATTGGGACAGGAAGCTAAACAAGTGACTACTGCAATGGGTTACTCAAATGAGAATTTCCAATCCAGATAGGAAGTGCTCTGTATCATGTGCTTGTCTTGGTAGGTGAAACGGAATGGGAGTCATGGAGCCTCTTCTTGTTAAATCAAAAGGAGCCTTTGTTTCTCTGGAAACTAGCCTGCTTACAACTGGCTCTAACCCTCAGCGAGAGAGTTGTATTGGGGTCCATATGGTGAGATGGAAGATCCTAAGTATGCAAGATACAGAACACTTCTAGAAATTTCCTATGTTACCCATTCTCGGGCCTTCTGCCCTCCATAGATGATTCTGGTTCCTCTCATGGGCAGCTAATGTTTCCATTACTATTGTCCTAGTTTACATTTAGAAAAAACTGTTGTGATATTGACAATAAAAACTATTGACCTATTTGATCAATGTGGCTCTTTTTCAGGATCCTTGGGGATAGACTGAGGAGTTTCCACAAAAGCTACAGTGAAGAGCAATCAAGGAAGACTGTTGGTCTTGGCGCAAACTCATGTTCATGTGCTCCCTCAAAAACACAGAAAACACAAACACACACACACACACACACACATCAAAGTTTTATACCACAGTATATTAAGTTGCATTATTTGAGATAGTTTCTGCATTAGTAACAGAAGCCAAGATGGTGAAAAATATAAAAACTAGTAGAAATCTCATTATTTAAACATATTCACTACTAATAATTTAATGTCAGAAAATAATATCTGTCACATTAATGCTATTAACCTATCTTATTGAACTTACATATTGGTTCAATTTGCTTCTGGCTTCAGATTTATTTACATTAATACAGCATAATACAAATTTAAATAAACAGTAGGTCCTTCAAAAGAGACCTTATCTATTATTCCAACTTGAGAAATGTTGGCCCAGAATTGTGCTAATTTCATCACGAGGAATCACCTCTGCTGTTTAATGAACCAACTCTCAAGTTTCCCCACAAAGTGAATCATGATGCATTTTGTAATTACCTCAGTGAAATCAGTGTATTTTTTGTGTCTATGCCCTTTCCATGGTCTGTTTGCTCAGTGGTGTTTTAAAAGCATTGAGAAAGATGGATGAGATCCATCCATCTGCTCAGATCATTTCATCCAACTAGGACTTGACGAAAGCCACGTTTGCTCTGTTTTAACCACTCGGAAACCTAATGCTGACCACAGAGAATGCAGACATTGGAGGCGGTCAAGGAGCTTTGGTAGGACACACTTTGGGTGGGACTGTGAAGGACAGAGATGACCTTAAAATCCCAGGCTTGAGTATTATTGTAGGCCCAAACTTGGATCCCCGCCACTCTCTGCATGGTGACCATATGAAACTTCACTGTAGATTTTGGTGTCCTTGTAAGTTCTCCATCCTCACCTGCTAGTCTCCTATGGCCGCACAGTTGACCTACGCAGCTGATCTTAATTCCGTCCGGCTTCAGATCCAGGCTACACTTTCCTGTGGCCGATCGGAGCACTGCAAATGGGAAAGTACGTTATACTTTTATCTGTAGTGTCTGTGGAGCTTGTGAGCCAAGAATCCCCCCGTTTTGATTCTCCTTAAATCTAACCTGTTACCTGACAGACTTTTAAAGAAATACACATTCAACAAATGAATAAGAAGCTGTAATGTGTCCTGATTTATAAATCAGGGCACTGGAAGCAGCTCTGCCTGGGTATAGAGCACAAATAACTTACACAGTTCCCAGATCCCACAGCTTGTTTGCATCAGGCTTGGAAGGGAGGCTCTCCTCACACCTTTGCAAGTCCAGAGTTGGAGCAATTGCCTCTTCGCAGGGACTTTGAGACTCCTCTGAGGAGAAAGAGCCTGCTGTTCACAGCGCAGAAGCACAGATCTCTGCTTTACCTCCAGGATGGGAGGGAATTTTCCCTTTAGAAGTCCAATTCGAGCAAGAGATAAGATTTAAAACGTGATTTCTAAGAAGACATTTATGGTTGCAACACTGCTCACTCTCAGGCCCTGCTTCAGGAGAAATAGCCCTGAAATCTCATCCAAGCAAAATATAGCCATTTTGTCTTTGCCTTTGCCTAGAAAATGTATCCATAATAGCCCTCATTTTAATTTTCATTTCATGCAAATTTCCCAGGGGGGAGAATCTGTGCTTATAATGTAGCTGTCACACTTTTGTTACAAATTCAGGTTACCTGCTAGTAAATCAGGCCTTTCTCATTCCTTCTAAAAGCTTTTCATGGGGCTGGAGAGAAGGTTCAATAACAAAGATTTGCTGCTCTTCCAGAGGACCTGAGTTGGAATCTCAACATCCACCTTGGGGGACTCACAACTGGAGCCTACAAATCCAATGCTAGGGACCCAATGCCCTCATTTGACCTCCTTGAGTCACCATACACACTATACTATATACACTATACTGTACACGCATGATATATACTCCCACATACACACACACACACACACACACACACACACAAAAGTTAAAGAGAGAAATAGTTTTAAAAAGAGTATTTATTGTTACTAAATGCTGCACCATAATTAAATAGCAAATATTTGAATATAGAATTATAAATATAACGATCCATAACACTTAGCTACAATCTCATCTGAAAATAAGAAGTGATGTCATCATGTGTCATTGTGGCAAGCTGTGTGTGTATGTGTGTGTGTGTGTGTGATTTAAGGCCACAGCAGGACTCTTGCTTACATATGTGCCTCCTCGACAAGTTTTCAAATCAGTTTCCCTCCCCTTTGAAATTGAATTAATTGCCACAACTATTTGCCTAAACAGAGAGACTGTGGTGGAAACAGCACCAAAGCCAAAGTCATTGAGAGTTTCAAGTGATTCTTGCTCCTGGGGCATCACTGGAGAGCGCAGGGATACTGCTGTAAGCTTGGGGTACAGGTGCTAAGGCAGGGTGTAACACATGTCACACACTTGGCTGACATTAGCTTCAGGACCAGGTGAATGACGGAATAAGCGTTCAGGTGACTCCAGCTCTGGATTTCAAGCCATCACAGCTAAATGCATATGTTATAGAAGTGAGCTATTTCTACCATGCCCTCCCTAAACTGAAGCCTTGTTAGCAAAATAAATATTGTTGTTAGTTTAGGCCATTTAGTCTTAGGGGGGTGTTGGTTATATAACGAAAGAGAACAGGAATGATCAAACACAGTAAGAACTAGTAACTTCTCTTGCCAATAAGCAAGCAGGCAGTGGGCAGGACCCTAGAGATATGCAAGTCAATGTGACAGACAAAGCTGTTTTCTTTGCTAACCTTACAGGGCACACTGATTGTGCCCTGATCCTATGGGGACACTGTTGATCTTCACTGTATGCATGATCATGAGGGACCATGCTTTTCCTAGACATTGTCTTAATGTTCTCCAGCATGAATAACTCAAATCACTTGTTTTTCTTGGCTTAAGATGCAGTGTGTATGTATGAGATAATTGATCATGTTCTTGCATTAAAATTTTGGCCTGAGTCTGCTCTTTTAAGTTTGTTAGGCTATAATAGAGATGTAGAAATACCACACATCAGTGTTTTGTTTTGTTTTTGTTTTTAGTTTTGGCTTTTTGAGACAGGGTTTCTCTGTGTAGTCCTGGCTGTCCTGGAACTCACTCTGTAGACCAGGCTGGCCTCGAACTCAGAAATCCGCATGCCTCTGCCTCCCAAGTGCTGGGATTAAAGGCATGCACCACCACTGCCCAGCTCACATCAGTGTTTTGATGTATATGGATACCGTGAAATAATTACCATAATCAACCAATAGTAAGCATGCTTCTCAATAGTTATATGTCTGCATGTGTGTTTGAGTGTGCGCACGTGTGTGTGTGTGTGTGTGTGTGTATGTGTGTGTATATGTGTATGTGTGTGTGTGTCTTTGTGTGTGTGCATGATATTTAAAGTCCACCCTCTTGGCAAATTTCAAATCCAAATGGTTCCTAGTTTATGATAGTTCAGTGTGAAAGTAATATGTACTCAGTAGACCAAGTGATTTTAATTTAGGTATTTTGGGGGGCTAGTAATACAAGTTTTCATATTTGATTTATATTCAATTAACTGTTCAAGGTCTTTCATGCTATCCTACAACATATTTGTGTTAGATGATTTTGTGCAACTGTAGACAGTTCAACTGTCATGGATATGTCCTTGGCTGTGTAGGCTAAGTTATAAGGGTGCTTATACTAGATGTATTGTAATCATTTTCAACTTACATTGGGTTTCTTGGGTGTAATCTCAGTGTGGGATAGGGAGCTCAGCATTCAGTACAGTCTTGATAGTCATAGCCACAGCACTGGACGTTAAGATCTCTGGAGTTCATCCCTCCTGGCACCCTATGCCTTTGGAGCTACAACTTTCCATTCCTCCACCATCTACCCAACACATGCCAACCGCCATTCCGTGCTCTACTTCTGTAAGATGAGCTTGTTTAGATTCCACATGGGAGTTAGATCATGCAGCCTTCGCAGCAGTAGAAACCGTTGAAATCCTAGCAGAGTCCTACTTTCCCATCACCTTTGAAATACCATGTGGGACCGTGAGAGGTAGCTTGGTCCCCAGTTGAGCTAAGACTTGAAGTCCCAGAAACCTTGAAGGAACGGTAAGTGCTTCGCCTGTTTCCGGGCACCAGGCCCCTGTCACTAGCCACATCCCCCGCCCCATAGATTTGTGGTCATCAGTCACATAAGGGCAATGCCCCAAGCACCCTCCACCTGTAGAGGATGAGACCTGTGGTCACAAAGGTTCAAGACAGATCTCCTTTAATGAGGTACCTAAAGGCCTGGAGGGCTTAGCCAATAAGCTTTCCTTTCTAGATACTCCTCCCTGCAAAAGGTATTTAACCTCAGGCCCACCCTGAGAAGTGGGGAATGGTTTTACTCATCTCCTTTCCACCCTGACAATAAAGGCCTTAAAACCATGGACTGCCTCTTTTCTTCGGGATCCTCTGCAGCGAGCCATGGAGAAGGCCTTTGCCTACAGAGCTGCTGTCTAATATCTCCTAGAAGGCCTCTTTGCGCTCCCAGCCATGACTGCCATCAGTCCAAGCTCAAGACAGCCACCTGTCAAGTCAAGGACTCATCACCCTGGAACCAGCCGGATCTCCCCTTTTTCTCCTGGTTCCAGGCTAGATCCAGCCCGTGGGCCCCTACTCAATTCTCAGCTCTTTTTTGGCTTCCAGTGGCGCCTGGTTGTACAAGAGCCCAAGAGCCAGATTGTCGCGGCCTCGTCGCAGGCTCGAGGACCCCCAAACCAGCTTCCCCACCCCCAGAGCAGTGTCCCAGGGCTGCCCTATGGCCCAACACCCGCCCAGAAATGGTGTGGGGTAAGTGCTTTAAACTTCTCTCGTCCTGCATTACCTAGCCGCTGAGCCCTGTGGCAGAGCAGACTTGGGACCCAATAACCCTACATTACCATTCAGCCTTTTATGATAATGATGATGATAATAATGATTATGATGATGCTGCTGCTGCTGCTGCTGCTGCTGATGATGATGACGATGGACGACGACGACGACGATGACAGCCCTTCCTATTTCGCAGGTTTTCTTTCACCCTATTTACTATTTGCTACATAGAAACTTAAATTGGATATATTTCTACTTACCTACTTTTTCCAAGAAGACATTGCCAAGGCCAATGTCAAGAACTTTTCCCAGAAACTATCTCCTAGTTGTTATATAGCTTTGGGTCTTACATTTATTGTGAATTGTTTTTATATATGGTATGTCAAGGCTCACTTTAATTCTCCCAAGTTTATCCAAATGGGTATCCAGTTTACCAACACCATTCACCAGAGAGACTGTGTTCTGTACTTTATCCTCTTAGCACCCTTTGGAAAACCAGTTCAGCAGAAGCACGTAGATTTACTTCTGAGCCTTGTGCTGGGAATTGCTGATCTACATGCTTGCCATACCCTGCTACCTTGCTGTTTTCATCAGCAAAAGACTGTGAAATATTTTGAAATCAAGAAGCCTCCAGCTTGTTCTTCCTCAAGATCATGTTTGCTATTCAGGGTCTTCATGGTTCCATATGAATTTATTTCTGTGTTTTAAAAACATTTGGGAAAATAGGCTTTTTGCATATTTGGTATAATTCATCTGTGAGCAGATTTGAGTTGCTCATTCGCTATCATGTTTTTATTGCTGAGTTTCTATTTCTTCTTGATTCTGTTTTGACAAACTTAATTTCTATGGGTTTTTAAATTTCTTTTGAACTATTCAATGTGGTATCCTATAATTAATGATGCATCACGTTCCTTATGGTGCTTTTTACCTGAAGCATCCGTTGTAAAGTCTTCTCTCCAGTTTCTGGTTTGGTTTATTTGAACTTTTCTCCCCTTTTCTTAGTTAAACTGGCTAAAGATTTGTTGCTCTTTCTTTTACAAAACAACATCTTTTGGTTTTACTGATCTTTTCTATTCCTTTATGTCCTACCCTTTATTATTTCCTTCCTTCCGCTTACTGGGGGTTAGTTTATTCTTATTTCTGCAGGTCTTTAGGGTATACATTTAGATTACTTCTTGTGGACATAATCTATCCTGGGGAAAGACTCATGTGTATAGGGCAAGGATGTGTATTTTCTCATTGGAATGAAAGCCTTGTCTGGTCCTCTTGGGACTACTTGGTTTATAAGGTTCTGTTCTGTTTTCTTATTTGCTGTCTGAATGTTCTGTTTACTCTAGAGTGTGGATACTGAATAGTTCTGCAATATTTCACTGCTGCCCACTTTTCCCTTCATAACTATCAACTCGATTTATACAGTAGTGGGACTTGTGGGGTCATATATATTT
The DNA here is from genome assembly GCF_008632895.1 of Mastomys coucha. Classification (NCBI taxonomy): domain Eukaryota; kingdom Metazoa; phylum Chordata; class Mammalia; order Rodentia; family Muridae; genus Mastomys; species Mastomys coucha. The sequence continues at coordinate 86,588,530 of NW_022196912.1, read as the reverse complement.
ATGATTGTTCTAAATGATTGTTGATTTGCCTTTTAAAGCATTGAATAATAACATTCTCCTTTGTCTCTTGTGATTGTTTTTGACTGAAAGTTTACTTTAGTGAGTGTACAGCTGCCCTTGCTCGCTCTGAGCTTTAATTTACATGGAATATTATTCTCAATTTGTTCACGTCCTCAAATCTAAGATAGGTCTCATATGGAGAGTATACACTTAGGGCAGCCAGTGCGTATGGTCTGATTGTAGGATTACCCCATTGATATTGGCAGGTTAGGACCAGCTCTTGTGTTTTTTGTTATTTTCTAGCTGTTTTATAGTTACATTTTTCCTCCTTTGTCTACCATTTTCTGTTGTTTGATGATTGTGTGTGTGTGTGTGTTTTCCTTCAGTATATATGCTATATGTTTTGTCCCACAGTTTTCATGTATTCCACATCAGATATTTGATTATAGTCATCCATTTTAAGCTGATAATAACTTCAATTACTCTACCATTTACTCCATCTACCAGACAGACCTTATGTAATTGATGTCAGAGTTTATTTTCTTCTGTATGGCTTCTCTTAACTTGTGCAGTTATAGCTTTTTAAACAATCTTCTTTTTTTCAAATTTGCACACGTGTGTTAAAGGTTATACCAGTATAGTAATGAAATATTCTTTCTATTTACTGTTAGTAGTCAGCTGTCTGGTTTTGTGCCATTATCTACCATCTTTTCATGAAATCCTGAAGAACTCCCTTTGACACTTCTTGTGAGTGGTGATTGTGTGCTTCTGCTTTCATTAGCCTGGAGAGATGCTACCTCCTTCATCCCTTTGCCTGGAGAGATGCTATCTACTTTATCCTTAACCTGGAGGGATGCTATCTCCATCATCCTAAAGGAAAGTTTTGCAGTTGATCTGAAGTTGCATCACATGAGGTGTAGATGGGAACAGAATTCTAGGCCATCAGAGATGCTTCTGGGCCCCTGATGGAGCAGGACTGAAGCTGAGCAATAGGGAAGGGTTAAGGTCTGCTGTAGGGTCTATGGTGTCATTTAAGTTGATGGGCTTATTGCTGAAAAGTGGACAGGATTAAATAATTTCACAATCCCCAAGAAAGTAAGTGTGCCTCAGCTAGCACTGGAAAGGCTGAACCCAAATCTTAGGTGGCTTGGGATATGAAGTCAAGTTTAAGGTCATTGAGCTCTTTACAAGGAAAAAAAAAAAGGCGGAATCCTTTTGGTGTCCAGTGATAGATGGAGCTGGTAGGTGAGTGTGGGGAGCCGCAGCTGCCACCCTATATATTTTGAACACCTGGTCTCTGGCCAGAGTAGAGAGCATTGTTATAAACAGGCCTTTATTTGAAAAAGCTGAGTGCCTCCAGTTTGTGATGCAAGCTGGCATGATTTCCCGCAGCCTATTATGTTTTGCCATGTAGCCGATGCTGGTTGGGACCAGGGAAAGTATTTAACCCACAAGGGCTGGGGGCTGTAGGGATAGAAGTAAGATGTAGGAATAGAAGTAGGCTGTAGGGATAGAAGTAAGATGTAGGAATAGAAGTAAGATGTAGGGATAGAAGTAAGATGTAGGGAATAGGAGTAAGTAAGATGTAGGGAATAGGAGTAAGTAAGATGTAGGGAATAGGAGTAAGTAAGATGTAGGGGATAGGAGTAAATAGGAAATAGGAGTAAGTAAGAAGAAAGTAGTAAGATGTAAGTAGTAAGATGGGAGTAGTAAGATGTAAGTAGTAAGATGTAAAGGTGTAAGTAGTAAGATAGAAGAAGTAAGATAGAAATAAGTAAGATGTAAGAAGTAAGATGTAACTAGTAAGATGTAAGAAGAAGATATAGAAGGATAAAGAGAAAGAAGCTAGCTAGAGAAGAAGTAAAAATGAAGGTTCCTGAATAAACTGCTTGGAGAAGAGCTCGTTGTTGGCTCCTCATTTCCGCTGGACGGAGGGGCGGCAACAGGTGAGCAGTGGTCAAGCAGAGCTAGACCACAGAGGAACAGGCTTGCTTTGATCCATGGCTAGGACCATGGTGAGCAAGCCCTCTGTGGGTGCAGGCCTGCATTCTCTCAGAGTGGTTTGTCTGGGCTTTGGTTTGTCCTAGAGTTTTGCAACCATCTGTCTAGTTCCTAAAGCTCACTAAAGAAAACTTTCCTTTGTGGACAACTACCAAACTGTTGTTGCCTATAGGAAACATGGGGTGGTAAAGGACACAGGGCCTCTTATTTTGTCATTTTCCTGGTATCACTCCAAGACTGACACTTAAATTGTGGATTTTTCTTTTTCTTGACCCTTAAAATATGTCCTTTGCAAAATTCCTTACTATTTAAGTCACATATGCTTATTGAAAGGATGTTAACAATACAGTCAAAAATAGAGTTACCTAAATTACAGTATACAGAGATAAGCTTTATTAAACATTTTAGTAAATGGTTTCCAAGAGTTCTCTACATCTATATATGTATACAACCCTTTTAAAGGAAAACAATGGTATAATCATCCTCTGTTGTATTCACTTACTGCTTTACTGAACATTTAGAATCACTTAAGCTCCAGAGCTCCTAAAAGTATGGCTGAAAATGAGATGAAAAAGTTTTGCCTGTATTTATTCATGTGAGTGTGCACACAGGAGCACTTGCACATGTGTGCATGCTGCCCTGTGCAGGGGGAAGTCATCTGTAGGAGTTGGTTCTCTCTTTTCACTCTGTGGGTCCCAAGGGTTGACCACAGGTCATCATGCTTAGTGGCAAGTACATTTAATGACTGAGCCACCTTACCAGCCCAAATACTTTCACATATTATATTTTTGTTTTGGTGAAATGCACTGGAGCAGTGAGTCTCAACCTGTGGGCCATTTGACCCCAAATGACCCTTTCACTGGAGTCACATATCAGATATCCTGCATACCAGATATTTGCATTATGATTCATAACAGTAGAAAAATCACATTTATGAAGAAGCAATGAAATGATCTTATATCTGGGGTCACCACAACATGAGTAACTGTTTTAAAGGGTTGCAGCATTAGGAAGATTGAGAACCACTGCATTAGAGTATTGCTAAGAAGACATTAGACTAAATTTTGCACGTATGTTTGTAAAGACACTTGTGTGCAGGTAAGTCTCCATGTGGATGCATCTGCATGTGGAGGCTAGATGCCAAATTCAGATCTTGTTCCTCAGAACTGGTTCACTTTGCTGTTGTTTTAAATATAAATGCCATTTTAGTTATATGCTTTTTCATGGGCCATTTTTGAGACATTCATACATGAGCACAAGTGTATTTTCGTAATTTTTACCCCTCTCTTTCCAATTCCTTCCATGTCATTCTTCTCTGTCCTTCTATAGAATCATGCACACACACACACACACACACACACACACACACACGCACAGGCACAGGCACATGCACACACACACGCACATGCACACGTACACACAAGAAAAAAGTCCAGTTAGTGTTGTTCTTATGTATGAACATGAGCTTATGGTTTAAGGCTGGCCACTTAGGTTTGGGCAACCTATCAGGAAGTTCATCCCTAAAGAAAACTAACTGTCCCTCCCTTGGCAGACATTAACGGCCTATAACTCATCAGTGGGTGGGACTTGTCAACACCTCTCTCCATTTTGGCATATAGACTGGTGAATCTTTTGTAGGTTTTGTTCAGGCAACCATCTTCCCATTTTATCTTCCATGATGCTCTCTGAACCTTATGTGTTAGAGTTATGTTCTAGATGTTTTTGGGGCTGGGCTTTCCACTGTCTTCTCTTTAACCAGCTGTCATTCTCTATAACAGCATATGTCAGTCAAAAAAAGAAAACTTCTTTGATGAGGGTTTAAAGTTACATTTATGTAAATATTTATTAATTGAACAGAGTTGCAGTAATAGATTCTCCTCTAGAGTCCATGATGTCTTTAGCCATGGGGTATCGACTAGGTTTACATCACAGACATGAGTTACTGCTACTGAGGGGTCTGTTGTCTAACCAGATAGCTGTTGGTTGACCCCAAGATATTAGCTCCACTATTGCACCATGGTGTGACCTCTCCGCAGCCAAAAGCCCAACGACTCAGAACTTGCCTTTGTTACAAGTAGCTGGCCCACTGGGGATGAGGCTTCCTGACTTAAACAAAACCCTTTTGATTCTGCCACTTCTCTGCTTGGAAGTTCCTGCTAACAGCTACGTCCTGCAGAATTGCTTTGCATGCATTCGAGATCAAGCATCCAGGTGCTAATTTGGCCATGGGATGCTGGCAGACTGAGGGCAGGGTTTTGTCTGCCTGCTTGATTTCTCAATTGGATAATACACTTTGGACTGAAAGCAGAAGCCATGGCTTGGTCCCATTTTTTATTTACTCCTCTCACTATCTGATTCCCTTAATTTCCTGCAGGCCCCTTCTCCTCTTCCAGAAGACCCATTCGTATGTAGCTGCAGGTGGCTGCAACACCATGGACCTATCTTGTCCTGAAGAAAGGGTTTGTGTCTTCAATTGAGTACCTTTGCTGTGATAAAACACCATGACTAAATACAGTTTGGTAAGGAAATGGGTTTTTTGCTTATATTTCATGGCAACAGTTCATCACTGAGGAATATCAGGGTAGAACTCAAGCAAAGCAGCATCCTGGAAGCAGGAACTGAATGAAGCAGAGGCTACAGGGAAATGCTACTTACTGGCCTGCTCCTACTGTCTTGACACTGCTGGCTTGTCCCTGCTGGTTTTTTATTTGTTTTCTTATGCACCCCAGGATCATCTGTCTATTGGTGACACTACTCACAGTGGTCTGGGCCATCCCATGCCAATCATCCATCAAGAAGTGTTCTATAGACTTGCACATAGTCCAATTCTATGAAGGCATTTTTCTCAGTTAAGATTCCTTCTACCAAGACCACCCTACCTTAGGTCAAGTTGACATAAAAAGTGGCCAGCACAGAGTGTGATATAAATGTCCCATTTGGAACTGAAGATACCACAGTATCTTATTCGCTGCATGCTGACCAACTGTGGGCCTCTGTGTTAATCATCACATACTGCAAAAGAGGCATCTCTGATGAAGGTTAAAACATGCATTGATTTATGGATATAAGGATAATAGCTTAGGGGACAATTGCATTTAACAGTACTAGGTTCTCTTATAAGGCCTATGACCTAGCCAGTCATGAGCTTTCCAGCAGTTAACAGAAGAGTAAATTTTAAATACAGTAGGAAAGTAATTGGTTACTTCTGTAATATCTGTGCCACTGTTATACCAGTGATTGTATCTTGAAGAGCCAGTCCTTAACGTAGCTCATTGGTTCTTAGCTGGATAAGAGTATTGACAACTTTGCTTCCCTGGGGTATACATAGAATCTTCCTATATTATGAAAGCTATGCAATAGAAATGAAGCTTCCAAGTTGGTACCAACTTGATATCTCTATGCCCTGTAACTCAAATATGTGATGATTTCAGCAACAGAATCTTATCATCAAGTTCTGAAGGGTAGGTAATTAAAAGTAATAGCTTGTAATGTTTGGTGGGTATCTTAGTTAGGGTTTTACTGGTGTGAACAGACACCATGACCAAGGCAGAGCTTATAAGGACAATATTTAATGGGGCTGGCTTACAGATTCAGAGGGTCAGCTCATTATCATCAAAGCAGGAGCATGGCAGTGCCCAGGACAGCATGGTACAAGAGGAACTGAAAGTTCAACATCTTGTTCCGAAAGCAAATAGGAGACTGGCTTCCAGGCATCTAGGTTGAGGGTATTAAAGCCCATGCCCATAGTGACACACTTCCACCAACAAGGCCACATCTCCTACTAGTGCCACTCCTTGGGCCAAACATATACAAACCACCACAGGGAGAGTCTATGAGACTCTACTGACCAACAACTAAAAAGAGATGTGCCATCCCAGACACTAGATTTTTTTATCCAATAACCTAGTTTCTGGGAAAGACTCCCAACTCCCATAAGGTAACTCCATTTAAACCCCTTTTATATGTGTATATAATTTGGGGATCTTCTACAAGAATAGGTTTTTCCATATGGCTTTTTCTAAAGTCCTAGTGTTGGGTATCCTTCCTTTACCACACCTTCCCTACCCCATTTAACTCTTCTTGTTCCACTATTCCCTTTTATATCACGTGCATCCTATCCCCCTTCCCTCCCTCGCCCTTCATAGTTCCTTACTAGTGTCTGTTGTAGTAAATATTTATTCTCAGTTCATAGGTTTCTACCCTGCCTTTGTCATCCAGATAAAAGACACACAGCCTTGATATTTATAAAAAGCCTTTACAGCACTAGACTAGGCAGATGCCTACCCTCTAAGCTATTAGAATTTACTTCCCCATCAATAACCCCAAGTTATAACTTTGCATATCCCATCTGGTCAGCTAACTCCAATTGGCCAGCTCTCATGGCCATGCTTTCATGATTCCTACCCCATGTAGTCTTGTCCTTTCTCCATCTTCTCTCTCCTCCCTCATGGTCTCCTCCTTCAACCCCAAGCCAGGGACCCCAAAGCTCCACCTATCTCTTATTTGCTCAGCTATAGGCTGTAGGCATTGTTATATGACAATCAGGGATAACTTGGGGGCAAGGTTATAGGTCACTTGGGTTTATGTGCAGATTCTCTTGTCCCTTGGAGGCAACCTGGCCGTGGGGCCAGTATTTAGCATTACAATACATAGCAGAAAAACCAAACCTCAACAAGTTTCTTTTTTGTGTATAAGAAAGCTTTTAAAGTAATATGTTTCCCTTTGGTTTTTCCAAACATTAACAGCATTATTTATTCCTCCTGACCTTATTTGTTAAACAAAATCTCTCATTGGCCTGGAGTGAACCCTTGATATCTGGCTTTGTCTGACTCTCCAGCAGTAGGGTCCTAAGTGGGTGCCACCATGCCTCATTTTTTTAAAAAACCTGTGTTCTAGAGATGGAGCTCAGCTCCTAGTGGTGTTAAGTAAGCCCTGGACCAAGTGAGTCACCTCTCCAGACCCAGTCTGAAACTTGTATAATTCCTCACATTTCAACCCATTTCCCCAGTACTGCCAGTGAAATGGTACATGCTTAAAATCAAATCCAGTAATGGCAGCCTGGCTTGGGAAAGCACCTTGACTCTAGAGGGAACACTGCTAATTTTTTTTTTTTCTGAGCTTTCCTTTACCTTAGAGAGATAATATCATTTAGTTAACTATTCTGTATCTTTATTGTCTTAGGACTTTTCGACTTTCACGCACATTTATAGTTATCTCGGATATGAAGAGTTAATGCACATTAGCTGTGACTTTGAGACCTCAACTGTGAATGCTGTGCTGCCCCCACTAGCAGCCATCCCTAATGGCAGCCTCTGCATCCTGGCTTCAGCTGATTGTGGCAATCTGAGTTTCATTATTAAAGAAAGATAAGATGATGGGTTGAGCTGCCTCCCACTATCTAGGGAAGACAGAAGCCCTAAGTATTTGGAAAATGTGAGCACAAAAATATTTAGGGATTTGAGGAGTGAAGGTTATTTGCTGTCCAGGGAGAAAGGGCAGAAGATTATCAGCCAAGCAATTTTGATGTTGGGTTTTTATCTCCCTGTAATGGGCCTTCTGTGATGGACAGAGTCTGCTGCCATTTCCACAAGGCTCTGCAACTGTCCCTATCTCTGGAATCTCTCATTTATTTTGTGCTTCATGATTAGTTGCTAATAGTGGAACCTAGGTGTCAACATGGTTTTAGCTGATGCTGTCCAGATCTGCCAGCGAAAGTCCTGCTGTGGCCACGCTGAGATAAAAAGCAGGGAAAGTCATGTGGAGAAAAGGAATTTTCAATGAAGGAATGCCCCCAGCACGGAATTCCTAGGCTAGTGTTCAGTTGTGAATTTCCACTTGTTGTTGTTTGTGTGACCCCCACTGCCTTCCTCCGGCCCCCAGCCCTGTACAGGTTAGACAAGCTTTGGATCACAAGGCTCTAGGCCCTGTCTCCCTGCCCTCCCTCTTTTTGAGGCCGATCATGGCTATGTAGCTATGCTGGCCTTGAACTTGGGAAGGCATCCAGCTTGCTCAGACTTCTTCATCTTTTCATCATGACACTCTGGGCTTTTCATTCACATCTTCTTGCTGATTTGTGATGCTTAGTTATCTGTTCCTGTATCTGTTGATCCTGTGTGTGTTCTTCTGGGGAAAAAAAAAATCTATTCTGAGCTTTTTCTCTCCAGGTTATTCTCACCATTGATCTTTTTTTCTTTTTCCTTTTTTCTTTTTCTTTTTTTTTTTTTAACTTTTATTGCATTATGATGAGAAAAGTTACATGATTTCAATTTATCTGAATTTGTTAGCATTTAAAAACATATTTAAAGTAAATAGAATTAAATCACATTCTTGTTTCCCTTTTGTACCCCAACTCCTCCCAGAGACCCCCATTGAGCTTTTTAATATTAACCCCTTTTCAGATTCTGAGTGGCAAGTCTTCTTTTTGTTCCGTGGGTTGCCTTTACTCTGTTCCTTGTTTCCCTGACCACACGAAGGGGTTTTTTTTTTCTTGTTGTTGTTGTTTTTGTTTTTTGGGTTTTTTTTTTCTTGTAAATTTGATATAACTCCACTTGTGTGCATTTTTGCCTTTGTTGCCTGTCCTCTTAGGCTGTGTATGTGTGGGTGCATGTGAGGAGTACAAACGTAAGACGTGTGTGACAGAGAGCGGGGCACATGGTGTACATGTGGAGATCAGAGGACAACCTTGGTATTCGTCACCTATAACCTTGTTTGATACAAGGTTTATTTTTGTTGTTGTTAATTACTGCATATACCAGGGTGGCTGACTCTTGGTCCTATGGAGTCTGTCCTGTCTCTGCCTCTCATCTTGCTAGAATTGTAGGTGTATACTACTGTGGCCAACTTTACCTTGTAGAGATCCAAACTCGGGTTTTCAGGCTTGTGCCATGCATACTTTCTGTACTGAGCCATCTTCCCAGATCTTGGGTTTTTGATAATTGCCCAGGTCAGTGTCACAGACTTTGTTACCTTCATATTTTCTTCTAAGAGCTTTGCCACTTTGGGGTCTTATCTTTAAGCCTTTACTTGATTTTGAATTTTTTTTTTTTTACATGATATGATATGTAGGTCTTCATGAGAGTGTCTAAGTTTTTTTAAACATCATTTTAAAAGAGATTGTCCTTTCTCCATGGTGTGTCCACAAACATGGATTTCTTTCTGTCCCATATGTCTCCGCGTGTGCTTTCATGCCAGCTCACGCTGTGTTGAAATCAGGTGAGAACGCCTCTGCATTTGCTCCCGGCTGCTGAGACTGCTTCGGCTACAAGGGATCTTTTGTGTTGCTGTATAAATTTAAATATTTTTGCCCTGTTTCTGAAACAAATGTCTCCAAAGTTTTGAGAAGAATTGCTTAGAATATAGAGATTGCTTTGGGCACTGTGGGTATTTTAACAGTATTAACTCTTGAACACGGGCTCTTTTTCCAGTAAGTGTGTCTCCTCTTCCATTTCTCTTACTGATATTTTATTGTTCTCAATGTCCAGATCTTTTGTCCACATGGTTAAACCTATTCCCAAGAAATTTATTTTATTACTTCTGTTGCCTTTGATATGATGAAAGAGGTCATTTATGCCATTTTCAACAATTCCTTATTAGTAAGTAAAAATGCTGCCTATTTTATGTTAATTTTGCATTGACAACTTTCCTGAATGCATTAATTGTAATAAGTATGTGATAGCTCTTTATGGTTTTTCTCTATAATATTATATCATTTGCAAACATGGACAATTTAACTCCTTCCTTTCTGCTATTGAATTAAGATTTTTGCAGTTATTTTTCACCTAATTTTACAGGGGTTTGGATGCTAAGCCAGTGAGTGTGGGTCTGAGCCTGAGTCTGTGGAGGCAAACCTGCACAGGCATGGATATTAAGCCTGAGTTTTCAGGAGCTAGGCAGATATTTGGGGAAGGTTTGATGTTTGCATCTACTGGCAAGGGCCTGAAGTCTGGTGCTGTGAGAGCTAGCCTGGCATGAAGCAGGCCTTTGGCTTGAGTCTGCAGATGCAGGCCTGAGCCCTAGCTCTCTAGAAGTGGACCTGGTGTCTCAGTCTTGTAGCACTGGGGTCGACTGCATCAGGTCTGGACTTTAGGTCCACTGGAGCAAGGCTGAAACTGTAAACTCGTGTTTTCTGGAGTATAGATTTTTCAAGACGCATCCTGGAGAATGGAGCTAGCTATATAGACCAGCCAGGAACCTGGAAAGATTGTAGTCTATATTTGTAAGCACTGGTCCAATGCCTGAGACCAATATGGTCTGTACCAGTAGTGATGGGACAGGTGCAGAGCCTGAGGCTTTCTGGTCTGACCTGGTTTGAGCTCCTTCAAAACCAGAATCAAACCTGTCTTCTGGGGCTGGAGAAGCTGCCTTGTATGGAAGAATACTTTTAATAGCCAGTTGGTTCAGATCTTGCAAATTCAATTTCTAAAAAGACAAGGTTCTTTTTTCAACTACTCAATGAGTCAGCTCCTGAGAGGTGGCCATCCCATGCTGGTAAATGAAGGCCACACATGGCAAACCTCCGCAGGATCTGTCCTCAGGCAGCCTGCAGAAGCTGAGTTTCCCAAGCTAGAGTTTCCTGGCGCAACTGAAGATGCAGTACGGAATGTGGAAGCTCTCAGTTGAGGTACTCCTGCTGGCCATCCCTCACTTAGTACTCTGCATTTCAATCAGACCACCTAAATGGAAGAGAAATGTTTCCAGCAGCCATCAGCACAGTTGAAAATACAGAGCCAGAATCGAACAGGCCAAAATATAGTCACTGTTTATAGTACTGCTTCCTCGTGGTGTTCCATGTGCATAAATAAAAATCCTGGAGAAAGGAACAAAAAAGCCAGAATGAACATCTGGAAAACGTGCTCTGAGTCTGCAGTCCATTTGCCTTCCAGCTTCACCCCAGTTCTTTGTGCCAGCCAGCCAACCACACTTCTCATCCTACAATACAGCATATATCTGAGCGTCAAAACCATCTCTGCGATATGGAGCGAGAGTGTAGGAAGAGACACAAGTTGAGCAGGGCAAAGCAGATCTATTTGGGGAAAAAAAACTGAGTGTGTATTTTAATGGCTCTGAGAATAAAAGCCTTTTCTTTCTCCTCTTATTTTTTTTTTAAACTTCTGACCATCAAGGAACGCTCAGAAATGCTTTTGCAATTACAGTTTCATCCCATCATTTCTTGGTACTCTAGAGTATATAGAAAATGACAAAATAATGTTCTACTGTAAAAAGAAAAAAACTGAGATGGAAAAACCTTCTGCTCACAGGGCCTCTCTGGAATGTCTGTGATTGCAATCACAGATGCAGCTGAAACAGCCTGAGGATGCTCTGTAGCCATCCCCCAGTTGAAAGTAACACTTGCCTGAATCTACCTTTATAGCCTAGAACGGCCATCTGCTATCCAAAAGGAGCTTAAATGGTCACTAAGCATTGGGAACCGCCCAGATCCACAGCAATTAGAGGCATTTTCAAGGTTTTGAAAGATGGTTCTAACCCCTACTTCCTTTGCCAAGATTCAATAGAATAGGGAAATAAGCAGTGGCAGGAATAAGACTGAAGTGTTTGGTGGACATCTCCTTGGAGACGAAACCAGTCAGAATGGTTCTCGAAAGTGAGGTGCATCTGTGTTGAAAAAGCAACTTGTGAATTTTCAATGGTTACAATCAACTCAGGGAATAAGATGCCATAAACATAGGGCATAACCCTGTGAGAAAAGCCATCCCCCAAAACCTCAAACCACCAGGTGAGGAGACACACTGACCCAGTCTGTTTGTGGTGTACCATCATTGTGCAACTAGGTAAGTCCTGCCTTTAAAAAAACTAATAATTTTTTTCTGTTTTGCTCCTGAGTTCCACTTCCACTCCCTACATTATAGTCACCTTCTATACCATGCTTGGCACGTGTCTTTAAAAGCCGCAGTGTTCATGAACACTGTGCACGTGTCAATTTGCACAACATTGTGGTGTGAATACCATTACTGGGAGAACGTTATACTTTTGAGCCCTGATCTCATTCTGTCTGTGCCAAATGCATTGGCTCTAATGGCTATATTACAGTCCACTGTGCACGGCCACCATTTTCTCTCACTCCTCAGAATGGACATCAGTCTGACCTCAGTGAATGACATTTCCATTCACACAGCACCTTGCAGGGCTGTTGCTTCCCTCTCTGTGGTAGCTTCTGGATCAAGTGTGAGTCAAAGTCTAGTCGGTCTTTCAAGTAACGTCTTCAACTTTTACTACGGAACTGTTGCTGGGAAGTGAAAACAATATATACATAACACTTGATTAGCAAATGTAAGACAGAGTTACCCACAACTTCCATGGTCAACCTGTGAGGCACTGTGCATGTAAAATTGGACTTAGCCGGGAAGAACATTGAGGGATACTCCTACCTTTGTATCCCTTGAGGCTAAAGAGATTTCTCTAAGGGAAGAATGGTGATCCTGAAGAGCACAGTTGGATCATTTAGGGTGCAAGCTGAAGAGGAGCTAAGTATTTTTGAAAGGATGCTACTGTTCTACCCCCTTGTATTGGAAGTCTAACTTTAGGCCTATGGAGGCTCTAGGCTGTGAGCTGAGTTAAGAGAAGAAGAGGATGGATCTCAGCAGGGGAGATCTGAAGCTGAAGACCAATACCAAAATTTGAAAGAGACAACTTCCCAGGGCAAAGAAAATGATAGGATTGACAAGCCGGGATATCATCTAAACCTAAATCAAGATCTGAGCCATGCTTCCCATGCTTGATTGTTCCTATGCTATTCTTCAACACAAGATTAAAATTTCTTATTTTAAATATGAGCAAACTGTAGGCAGTAGATCAGTTCATAGAAATCTGGTATAGGCAGAGAGCGAGACAGGCACGAAGATCAAAGGCAGAACAGTTAGTTTCTTCTCTCAAAGCAGGTACAAAGTGGGGACCTATTCCTTATTGTGGTGTGATCAAAAGAAACACTCGGCTTCTCTCCCACGCCCCTTGGAATCTCTGGAGTGCCTTTTGTATTATGAAGAGGCTAGCTCCAAGGCCCCAATAGCCTCGGGATGGAGCTGGTACCAGAAACATCAAATCATGATCAGAATCTTAAACTTCGCCCCTACTCCCCAAATCCCACAAAAGGCAAGAGGCTAGAAATGGGGTCAATCACCCACAGCCAATGGTGTAAGAGACTGTGTGCCTCCACAAGAGCTCCTCAGCACAATTCACAGAATGTGAGCTCACGGGATCACTCTCATGGGATTGAGGCTCCCACGAAGAGAGCATAGGAACTCGGTGCCCCCCTCCCACCCACCTCCAAGTCCTGCCCCGTCCCGCCCCGCGTATTTTCCCTTATGCTTCTCTATCGAGAGTCCTTCTCTGAGGTTTGTGAATCATTCCAGCAGTGGTTCATCGAAAAGAAGAGGCCATGGGAACCCCTGGATCCCGGCCAGTCTGGTCCACAAGTGGAAAGCTGGCACTCTAAGGGGTGTCTAAAAGTGAGAGCACTGCGTGGACTGAGCCATGCAGAGTCACACATGGATGGCTGGAAATTATCAACACAGTTAACTCCCAGGACACCCAGTTGGTGTCCAGAGAACTGCAGAACTGGTTGTCAGTGGGGTGAAAGTCAATACATTTGGAAGTGATCTTTGAGCAAAACCAGCTCGCATTCCTGCATTTAGCAGCTCCTCCTGGGACTCCACGCCAGCTGTCCCTTGCTTCACCCACTCTTATCTCCAGGAAGTACTTTTTGTTTTGTCTTTCCCAGGCGTGAGCCAGCCGCTAGAGGAACGCTGCCTGCAGCTTCACACTGTCAGGATCTCAACACTTCCACAGAAAGCTCCCCTTGGACCTCGCCCATCAAACGCTCTTTTGGAACTGAAAACGTTTCCATGGAAATGAATAAAGTGTGAAGATAAATTATTACATTTATAGTTTCGTTTCGTGTAAACAATGCGTAGCCATAATCATATAGACTCAAAAGAACACAGAGTGATTCATACACCTATAGACAAATAGGTTTTTAAAATAACATTTAGCATTATTTTTAAAAATTAGAGTAAAATATACACAACATACATTTACTATTTTGGACATTTTTAAGTGTACAGTTTAGTGGTCTTAAGTGCATCATGCACTTAAGTATTGTTATGGGCTGGAGAGAGAGAGAGAGAGAGAGAGAGAGACAGAGACAGAGACAGAGACAGAGACAGAGAGACAGAGAGACAGAGAGACAGAGAGACAGAAAGAGACAGAGACAGAGAGACAGAGAGTCAGAGACAGAGGCAGAGCCATAGTGACATGGAGAGAGATGGAGACATAGCCAAAGGAAAAAGAGCCAGGCATTTGTTCTCCTTCTCAGGTTGGAACTCTTGACAAGCTAGCATTCTCAAGGAACAGTATGATATGCTTCATTTTGGAAGGGTATTGGGTTTTTTGTTTTTAAGATCTATTTTTTTTTTTTTTTTTTTTTTTTTGTATACGAGTACACTATTGCTGTCTTCGGACACACCAGAAGAGAGCATTGGATCCCTTACAGATATCTGTGAGCCACTATCTGGTTGCTGGGAATTGAACTCAGGACCTCTGGAAGAGCAGTTAGTGCTCTTAACTGCTGAGCCATCTCTCCAGCCCCAGGAAGGGTGTTGTTTTAAGTATCTCATTTATTTCTTGACAAAATCATAGCTTCATGTAACATATTCGGATCACCACCACCCCTGTTTCTCCTTTATTTCCCTCTGGTGGCCCCTGCAGCCTCTGCTTCTTCCCTAGTCTCCTACCTGACTTCACACTCCTCCACTTTCCTAAAGTCGCACACGTGATCACGCGTGTGGGATAACCTGCTGCGGCATGTTTAACTTACCAGTAGTTACACCACGGAAGAAAATTGGCTCCCCTTCCCCAGCAGCTACTTTATGTCTGGAAACTACCCAGGCACATTGTTCCAGATAGGCTTTTGCCATTGAATTTCATTTAGATAAAATCCTGGAAAATGTTACTCATGAAGCATTGATTAGTCAATTCCTACAATGTTTCAGGCACTGAAGTAAAAAGATTGTATATTTAAATGGTTTATAGGGAACAGAATATACAGACAGACAGATAGATGATAGGTAGATAGATAAAACAGATGATAATAGACAAGGGAAATTAATATGCTGAAATGTCAACAACTGGGAAATCTAGGAAAATGGCAAGAAGTTCTTTGTGTAATATTTATACCTTTTCTGTAAGTACAAAACTTACTTCAAGATTCTACTAAAGAACAAGACAATAAAGGAGCCAATGAAATGGCTTTGTGAGTGAAATCACTTACTGTGCAGATGACTGACCAGCCTCCCCCCCCCCTCAATCCTCTTACCTCCACATGTGTACCCTGGCATACACATTAACCTCCACCATGCACACACACATACATGCACACTCACACACACACACACATACACACACATACAAAATGGTAATAAAATTATAAACTCGCTGTCTGGGCCAGCCAGTACCCTGAGTAGACCTTGGACATAAATTCTGCAGCCAGTCTCACAACACCTAGAGGAAGCTCCACTCCCAGGAGCTCTAACACACCCAGGATCAGAGTTGAGGAAGACACAACACTCTGTCCCAACATCGGGAGTAACTGGGACCAGCGGGATCCAGGCACGCAGGAACTCCACCAGCCCAGTGGCACTGGTTGCTTCCAGTCTTTCTGGGCCAGTGCCCTAAGCAGACCTTGGGCCCAAATTTTGCAGCCAGTCCAACCACATCCAGAGGTGGCTCCCCTTCCAGGCAATCTGATATGCCCAGGATCAGAGGATCAGAGGACATGTCTGTCCCAACACTGGGAGTGGCTGGGACCTGCAGGAGCCAGGCACACAGGAACTCCACTCAGTGGTTCTGATTGCTTCTGGTTTGACTGGGCTGGTGCCCTAAGCAGACCTTGGGCACAAATTCCACAGCCTGTCCCACAACACCCAGAGGAAGCTCCACTCCCAGGCACTCTAACAAGCCTAGGATCACAGGATCCCAGAATCACAGGATCACAGAGACAGCTTGACTCTGAGGAGTTCTGACACAACCAGGATCACAGGAAGGACAGGGTCCAGTCAGATTTAGCAAGGGCAGGTAGCACTAGAGATAACCAGATGGGGGCGGGGCAATTGTAAGAAAATAACCAACACAAACCAAGGTTACTTGGCATCATCAGAACCCAATTCTCCCACCATAGCAAGTCCTGGACACACCATCACACCAGAAAATATGAGGAATTAGAAATTTGTTGATTATTATCCATGGTCTCTCTAATTTGGTAATTGGAGAAATAGGTCCAATATTGCACAATCTATATACACTTTCAGCTTGTTTGTTTGTGACAGTGTCTGGCTGTGTACAACATAAGGGTCTTGAAATCTTGCGTCTCCTATCTCAGCCTCTCTATTAGTAGTATTGTTTTTACACTATACTATGTTTTTATACTATACTATGGTTTTCAGAACAGCTTATATATTTCAAAAGTATTTATATACATAAAAGAAACATAGACAATTAACTAGGGAGGTGGCTTGTAAGAGAAAAACAAAGTGAGACTAAATGCTTTGCTTGACATTTGTAATTCTTGTATCAAGCTTGAAGAAGAGGGCTTTATAAGTTACTCTTTCTCTGAGATGAATGCTTTTCCAAATTATCACAGCTAATGAACCAAATTCTTACCCTCACCTAATGTCTGTGCCACCCTCCAAGCAGAACCATTGTTCATTGAAACAGTTGGTGAATGACTTCATGGATAGACCATCTTAATACCTACACCATTTCTTAAATGAATGTAACCTGTTCTCTGTGGGCTGAGAATGAAGTCACTCACTCAAGTCAAATAGCTTTGACCATAGCAGGAAGTCTGTATCCAAAAATCATGCCTACAATTCATTTCTTGGTGCAGCAGAACTGTCAACTCTCAGCTTAGATACGATAGAGGTAAAATCCTTTGGTGATGTGAGGGTCACTGAAGTACAGCCTTATTACAATGAACTGCAGTATCTAAAAATTGTTCTTATTTTGGGCTTGTACACAGTAAAAGCCAAGATTTTAAGCTCTACTAAAAACAAAACAAACAAAAAGACTCTCTATTTATGTTCATTTAAAAAAATACTAGTAGTGATGTATTATTTTAAAATATATAGTTAATATATTTGGAGCTATTTAAAATTTATATTGAGAAAAATGTATGTATTTTCAGTATTGCTGTAGACAAGCATCTACATAAGACAGTTAAATTGATTGTTGTTTTATATCAAACAACTTTTATAATACTCATTTTTATTGTTATAATATTTTATAAATTTTAAAGAATATGACAAAAAGGTAT
Source organism: Mastomys coucha (assembly GCF_008632895.1). Taxonomy (NCBI): domain Eukaryota; kingdom Metazoa; phylum Chordata; class Mammalia; order Rodentia; family Muridae; genus Mastomys; species Mastomys coucha. The sequence continues at coordinate 86,571,207 of NW_022196912.1, read as the reverse complement.
TGTAGGTATTGAAGGGGGGTCTCTGGGAAGAGTTGGGGTACAAAAGGGAAACAAGAATGTGATTTAATTCTATTTACTTAAAATATGTTTTTAAATGTTAACAAATTCAGATAAATTGAAATCATGTATCTTTTCTCATCATAATGCAATAAAACTTAAATCAATAAAAAAGATTTAAACTCATAAAAACATTAAAAAGCAGATTATGAATTATCTCAGGTCCCTTAGAAAGTCATATTATGAAAATGTCTTCCAACTTTATATTTTAAGAATTAATTCCCCTCCACCTTAAAATAGATGAGTAAAAGTAGCAGTTTTCTACAGTCAGGTAAATTTGGAAAACGGATACTACATACATTTCTTACACAGTCCATGTGTGCATTTAAGTATACTCAAGGATCTGATGAATCTGAGAAGCAACAAGAAGCGAGATGAAACTGAGTTGCTGGAAAGGATCCCAATGTGTTTGACCAGGCCATTCTTTTTTCTCCCAGTAACAACTATTAACATAGAGATTTCAGACGGGACACTGAGATAAGGAACATTATCTCTGTGTGCACTGAAACTCCCCGGAAAAGAGCAAGCAGCTTGCAATGCATGCACCACTGGGTTTGCAGATACTGTTCTAGCAGATCTTCAGATAGCCTTTGTGTGAATGTAGACATACGGCCCTTTTGTAATTAGAAACTCCTAGTTTCTTAATGTGGTCTTTATTGACTCTCATGCTGAGATAAATAGTTTGTATTTACGCAACTGCTTGGGACTAATTGCTGAATTTTTAGGGTGACCTTATGCTAAGCTCTAGTGAGTTCAATTAAGTGCACCACATAGAATAAAACAACGCATCAACTCAGCTGTCTATTGTGAATTGGTAGACCTTGAGGGACCTGCTATAAAGGAGGTTATTGGCTTTTTCCCAAACTTGAAAGATCATCTAGAAATCTCTCTCAGTGACCCTGTTACTATCTCAGATTTCTCCAAGAGTATGAAGATGACTTCATACTCAACATCAGATGTTTCTTAACATTAATTAGGAAATCTTTGCTACATTAACTTTCATTGTGTTTTTTTTTCTTTTTTCTTTTTATAAAACATTGCATCTGGATACTCAGAAAAATTTTACAAAGTAGTCAAAAATAATTTTTCTTCCAATAGCTGAGTGATTTCTTTAATCCCAACACTCAGGATGAAGGGGAAGGGTGGATCTCTGTAAGCCATCATGGTCTACATCAAGGGCCAGGCTAGCCTGGTCTCCATAGTGAGTTCCTGGACAGCTAGAATTACAAAGTGAGATTCCCCCACTCCACTGCACCACCACTCTCTCTCTCTCTCTCTCTCTCTCTCTCTCTCTCTCTCTCTCTCTCTCTCTCTCAGACTCTCTCTCATTCACATATATATGCATATATATATATATATGTGTGTGTGTGTGTGTTGAAAAATATATTTTATTTTTTAAGTGAAAGAAGCTCTTATAAGAAAAAGAGAAAGGGAGTTTGACTTTTAAAGTCCATGCCTTCAATGCACTTAAGATTTAAGCATATTTAGATGTTTCTGACTCACTCTGATAGTCTGCTTCCTCTTGCATGTACATCCAGGGCAAACAGCAGCAGCTAACTGGCTGGTAACTCAGTTTAATAAGGAGTGGAGTAAATGCAACCAAAGCCCTGTGCATTTACTAGAAGTTATGAAATAAAACATTGCTTAAAAGAATTGGGTTGCTGTGTAATTCAAAGTGTCAATTCAAATGATTCTTTTAAACTACAATGATTCTTTTAAAAAGTAATTTTAAGAATTCAGCATACAAGATATTAGATATCATGATGACATTTTAAAACAAATGGTTTTAGTATATTGTCCTTCTCCATAATCTCTCTCTCTTTTAAAATATATTATTGTTGTTGTCGTTATTGTGTATTTGTGTGTGATGCGTTCTATATGGGCTCATTCATACCATGCCCATAGGCCAAAGGACAATTTTGTAGTGTCAAGTTCTCCCTACTTGTCCTTCCATGGGTTCTGGGGAATCAAATTCACATCATGAGGCTTTCTCAGCAAACACTTTTACCAGCTGACTCAGCCCCTGAGCCACTTCTATAGTAGAGAGGACTTTTAAAGAACAGGCTGACAATTCTTATTTACATCAGTGACTGCCTTGCTTAAGAACCAATGCAGTGGCTACTCACCTAGAGTGCTCCGCACACAGCAGAGATGCTTGCAAGCCCATGTTTATTGTAGCACTTCTCACAACAGCCAAGTTATAGAATCTGCCTTGAAGCAGTAAGTAAATGGATACATTGTTACATGGATCAGTGAGTAAATGGATACATTGTTACAGGTGCCACGATTTCCTCTTGTGCTTGTGCATTATACATATACATTAGTATATGTATAAAATACTTGCAGGAGCATGGACAGAACTGGATATCACACCTAGACAATATGTGAGCTAGTCCCAGTCTTAATGCTTCTTCACACTTCCCTCATAACCAGTTCTTTCCATTTAGGCAGTTGGCACGCAGAGATTTATGGAAGAAAGAACACATTGTAAGGGAGCATGAGGAAGCACATGGAGAAACTGCAGACTTCAATGCAAACCCTGATGCTTGGCAGGAAAGATGAAACAAAGAACTGGGGATGCTAAACAGGTTATGCCAAACTCTCATACCCACACTGCTTGGTCATTGGCTGAGAGCAGCCAGCAAAGCATCATCTGAGTATAAATGCCACTATGGCTAAGGAGAGGCAGTAAGAAAGCACCTATGAACTGTGGCCACAGTGTGGATCCATTACTGCAACTGTGGTTCAATCTACCATGTGTGTCTTTCTGTGTTTCTGCCAACCCCTAGGATTCAGGCTTTGCTTCCAAGTATCTTCTTTTGATTTGAATTTCTATTCCCGTCTATTTAAGTTCTACATCATCTTTAATGATCTTACCACAGCCTCCAGTGGCTACCTGAGTGTTTCCCCCACCCCCGGCCCCGAACATCCGTACCTGCTAAGGTCTGAACCAATGTGTCCCTGGGAAATTTATATGTTGAACCCAACTTTTAAATGCGATGATATTTGGAGGTATATTCTTTGGGTCACTAATTGAATCTGTGCCCATCTGTCAATGGCCCCAGAAAGCCCCCTTATTTCTTCTGTCATGTGAGCAAACATCCAGAACACATTTTCTGTGAACCAGGAAGCTAGCTTCCACCAAACAGCCAATGGAACTGGTGCTTGGATCCTCGACTTCTCAGCCTTTGGAAATGTGCAAAACAGATTTCTGTTCTTTGTGAGCTATCCAGTTCATGGCATTTTGTTATAGTAGCCCCAGTGGATCAGGACTACATACAAATTTGAAGAAAATCCTCTACTCCATCCACGAAGTACTGTCAGTTGCTGTAACCATCAGATGAGGATAGTGGAGAGGAGTAGAGACAGATGTTATTAGAGATTATCATGCTTAAAGGCCATGGTCTCTTCTCTGCCACCTGGCATGTCTTTCTTTCTAGGTTACCTGAAAACCCTTACCTACTAACCCCAAGGAACTTCCTCCCATGCCCTTTGTACATCATTCTCAACTCTAAAATCATCTTCTTCTGGTCCCTAGGAAGGAAAGACATACCCTTCTTTCCGATCCCTATGTTTAGTTGTAATGTTTTTCTGTCTTCCATCTCCAATGCTTTCTAAGGTGAAGATATGGCATCTAATTTTGAATAACCAAAGGTAAGTTCATTAAACTGGTGGTATCACAGGCTGTGCTCAGATTTCTGCTACTTTCTTGACTGTTGGTTTGGGACAGTTCAGATTTTACTTTTGCTTTTAAAAATTAACGAAAACTTCGATCACAGAAGCAAGGAAACAGGTAGGCATGAGGGCTAGCCTTCTCTACGTGGCCTTTTCAGCTCTACTGGTATTTTCATCATTGAAAATAAAGGGTGTTTAATAATGGTGAATGTACATTAAAAAGCAGCATGTCAGTTTGTGAACAGAGGTAGGCATGTAGCCAGCATGTAGAAAGGGGAATTGTCCTAGGGAACATAATTCTTTGATGTGTCAATTCTTTTATAATTTTTTTCTTTATCTGTCCCAAAGTTTTAAAAAAACAGCCTCAAGAGCCCAGTTCAAAGCACAATCAGTCTTTCATGGGCAAGACAATAAATGGAAGCAATTTGAAGCAAATGCCCTTTGATTAAATAGATCACTATTTGAATTCTCAGCAAACAGTCAACATCAAAATAAAAGCCGAGATCTTTTCAGGCCCCCGTGGATATGGCTTATTTTGGCAGAGTTAAAATGGTACAAGCGCTGTGGACTCTGTGGCTTAAATATTTCAAAAAAGACTGTTTGGAACATTGTTAAAAATTCCTAGCTTTGCTTGTGAACCAAAGCATGGAGAATTGAAAGCAACAGGAGTAGATGTTCCCTAGGGTTCACTTGCACCTTTCAGCCTCACCTTGTGCCTAAACCTTGATTCTGAAATTGCCCTTGCCAGCTTCTTTTGCAGTTTCTTTTGCTAGGTGAAAGTCTGCCCTGCAAAGGACAGATAAACAGGAAATGAGCTGGGGAAGAATGGCTCCAAAAGGTAAAGACGAATGGTCTCAACGCTCTTATTTGTCTCTTTCTGATTCCAGGCAGCGATTCCAGTCTTGTTAAAAAGAACATTTCTCACCTGTAATTTGCTAAGACTCTCAGTTCAGCAATGGAGGCCTGAGATGATTGTTAGCTGAGCCTTGTTTCCATCATCCTCTTGAAAAGTCTGAATTCTGAGCTGGGTGGTGGGGGTGGAGGGCTTGGTGGGGGTGGTGAGGGTG
>NW_022196912.1:86565100-86566242 GCF_008632895.1 Mastomys coucha | reverse complement strand
GGTGGTGATGGTGGTGGGGGCGGTGTGGGGGGGTGGGGGGTGGTGATGGTGCATGCCTTTAATCCTAGCATTCAAGAGGCAGAAGCAGACAGGAACTCTGTGAGTTTGAGGCCAACCTGGTCTACAGTGAAAGTTCCAGGACAGCCAGGACAGGGCTACACAGAGAAACCTGTCTCTAACAACAAACAACAAAGTATGCATTTTGTCCTCTTTGTACAGGGTTGGAACAATGTGCTTTCTTCAGTGGAGTGAAGATCTCTCGACTCCTGCACACAGACCATCAAAGTAGAAATCAACAAGTCTGCTGCATGCCAGTTGATTTCTAACTGTATAGTTCTTGGAATAGGCATTAACGGAATAAAAAAAAAAAAAAGAAAAGAAAAGACTGTCCCTGTAGTATGTCTCTCATGCTTTTGGAAAGATAGAAAGATTTCCTACATGAATGAAATTATCAAATCAATATTAGACTGTTTACAAATTAGCGGTATTACTCAGTCACTTAATTTTAGAAAGCTTTTACAACTATAATCAAAAGTGCAGAGACTAGGAAGCACCTTTTCCCAATTTCACATTGCATAACCAACAGCTTTCCCCACCAACATTCCAACAATGGTTGACTGTGTGCTCTTCCCAACCTTTCAAGACATTCTACAGCCATTTACATTCATCTGTATGTGAACTACATTGGCCAGTAACCACACAAGACCCGCCCATGGCCATCCAGAACCTCAAAATGTGGCTCAATTAGCAGAAAGGATCTTTGAAGAGACAGTTAAAATCAGAATCCTGAAACAAATCATCCTTGCTAAAGATGTATTCTGCAAAGTTGTGTGTGCATCCTTAGAGAAAAAGAATAGGGGAGACATGGGGTGTGGGAGGGGGAAGGTTGTGTGAAGACAGGGGCCCAGAGGGGAGTGACACAGCTGCAGTCCAGGGAATGCCTAAGACTGCCCACAGCTGCCAGAAATTAGCAGTGAGGTGTGAACAATCCTGAGTCTACAGAGAACCAATCTGACAGCACTTTGGTTTATACTTCTGGCCTCTGGAACTAAAAAAGAATGAATTCCTGCTGCTTAAAGTCAGTGAATGTCTGGTAAAATGTTATGATAGTCCTAGGAAACTGACTTGGTCAAAGATAATAG
>NW_022196912.1:86563404-86565090 GCF_008632895.1 Mastomys coucha | reverse complement strand
CCAAGTGCTGGGATTAAAGGCGTGCACCACCACTGCCCAGCGGGTTCTCTCATTTATTTGTTTAACTGTTATATGTATATGTTATAGTGTTTTTTGTATAAAATTAGACATATATGTGTATATACATATGCATATGTATGTGATATAATTGATTATTATTATTTTGGAAATTTTCTGTGTGAACCAGTGCTTCTCAGTGGAGGCTGTACTGCCTCCTATGAAAATATAGAAAGATGGTTTAGACTTTAAATGGTTGGAAGATACTGTCAACTTGTAGTGGGAAACATTTATACCCCGAAGACCAGTCCAGACTATGTAGGAAAAAAGGTTCATAATTACTTATAAATAAGTAAGTAAATTGAAGTAGTTTTGACTGCAATTCTTGAAATGTTGAGAAATGCCATTCATGTTCAGAAAGGCAATTTTGGAGCTGGAGAGATGGCTCAGCAGCAAAGAACACTGGCTGCTCTTCCAGAGAATCTGAATTCCCAGCAGTCACATGGCAGCTCACAACCATCTGTGATATGATCTGATGCCCTCTTCTGGCATACAAGTGTACATGCAGATAGAGCCCTCAAAAATAATGAATAAATAAATGAATAAATAAATAAATAAATATTTTTAAAAAGGCAATTTTGTATTTTCTTTTTGTGATTGTGTGTGTTTAAATGCATGATGCACATGTATGTGTGTGTGTGTGTGTGTGTGTGTGCCTCTAGAGATCAAAGTACAACCTCCAGTGTTGTTTCTCAGGTGTTGCTTACTTCTTTTTTGAGACAGACTCTCATACTAACCTAGAACTCCCCAGGTAGTCTAGGATGGCTGGCCAGGAAGCCCAGGGACCCATCTGTCCCTGTCTGTCTTTTGATGGGATTCTAAGTGTCTGCCACCATGTCTCACTTTTTAAAGTGGGTCCTGGGAATCAAATGGAGGTCCTCATGTTGGCAGAGCAAGCACTTTTCTAGTTTTTGGATTCATAACAGTATAACTGTGCTAGCTGTGTTTGTGGGTATTGCCTTAGGCAGTATTTTTTTTCTAATTTCATTATGCATGTGCATTTATATAACTAAAAAAAAGTATGGTTTGGGATTCTGCAGAGATATAAAACCAAGAAATAGGACTTAGGCAATGTCATTATGGATCCTAAGATTCCAGATCTGCAGGGTAAGATGAGCTACACACATCTGACACCTGATTGTAGGTCCAGCCCAAAGACTTGCAAGCTTCAACACCAGGAATAGCCAAAGCTTCAGATGAGATCTGAATGCAGATGAGAAAATAAAAGTAACTTTGTCCCAATTTAAAGAAAGTCAGGTGGGAAGAGCCCTTCCCTGAGAGAATTCCTTCTTGGCCCATAAAAACTCAATACTTTCTCTTCTTAACTCTTTTTTTTTTTAAAAAAAGCTTTTATTACATTATGATGATAAAAGTTATATGATTTCAATTTATCTGAATTTGTTAACATTTAAAAATATATTTTAAGTAAATGGAATTAAATCACACTCTTGTTTCCCTTTTGTACCCCAACTCCTCCCAGAGACCCCCCTTCAATACCCACAATATCTTTTGTTGTCATATTCTTTAAAATTTATAAAATATTATAACAACAAAAATGAGTATTATTGCCGGGCGGTGGTGGCGCACGCCTTTAATCCCAGCACTTGGGAGGCAGAGGCAGGCGGATTT
>NW_022196912.1:86561548-86563354 GCF_008632895.1 Mastomys coucha | reverse complement strand
GCCCAAAATAAGAACAATTTTTAGATACTGCAGTTCATTGTAATAAGGCTGTACTTCAGTGACCCTCATATCACCAAAGGATTTTACCTCTATCGTATCTAAGCTGAGAGTTGATAGTTCTGCTGCACCAAGAAATGAATTGTAGGCTTGAGTTTTGGATACAGACTTCCTGCTATGGTCAAAGCTATTTGACTTGAATGGGTGAATTTATTCTCAGCACACAGAGAACAGGTTACATTCATTTAAGAAATAGTGTAGGTATTAAGATGGTCCATCCATAAAGTCATTCACCAACTGTTTCAATGAACAATGGTTCTGCTTGGAGGGTGGCACAGACATTAGGTGAGGGTAAGAATTTGGTTCATTAGCTGTGATAATTTGGAAAAGCATTCATCTCAGAGAAAGAGTAACTTATAAAGTCCTCTTCTTCAAATTTGATACAAGAGTCACAAACGTCAAACAAAGCATTCAGTCTCACTCTTTGTTGTTCTCCTACAAGCAACCTCCCTAGTTAATCATCTATGTTTCTTTTGTGTATATAAATACTTTTGAAATATATAAGCTGTTCTGAAAACCATACTATAGTGTAAAGACATGAAATAAACAATACTACTAATAGAGAGGCTGAGATAGGAGAAGCAAGATTTCAAGACCCTTATGTTGTACACAGCCAGATACAGTTATAAACAGACAAGCTGACAGTGTATATAGATTCTACAATGTTGGACCTATTTCTCCAATTACCAAATTAGAGAGACCATTGGATGACAATCAACAAATTTCTAATTCCTCATATTTTTGGATTTCAATTGATTAGGATATGTTGGTAATATTAATTTTCATATTAAGATATTAGCAAAAGTAATTGTCACTTCCTGTTGTTTTTGTTGTTAGAGGTGGAATTAAGTTTGTGTGGATTTGTTGAAAGCTTACCTTCTTGCTTCTTCTAGGGTGTAGTTTTGCTCCTTATGTGGATGTTTTCCATCTATTATCTTTTGTAGGGCTGGATTTGTGGAAAGATATTGTGTAAATTCTGTTTTGTCATGGAATATCTTGTTTTCTCCATCTATGGTAATTGAGAGTTTTGTTGGGTATAGTAGTCTGGGGTGGCATTTGTGTTCTTGTAGGGTCTGTATGACATCTGCCCAGGATCTTCTAGCTTTCATAGTCTCTGGTGAGAAGTCTGCCGTAATTCTGATAGGCCCGCCTTTATATGTTACTTGACCTTTTCCCTTACTGCTTTTAAAATTCTTTCTTTGTTTAGTGCATTTGGTGTTTTGGTTATTATGTGACGGGAGGAATTTCTTTTTCAGTCCAGTCTACTTGGAGTTCTATAGGCTTCTTGTATGTTCATGGGCATCTCTTTCTTTAGGTTAGGGAAGTTTTCTTCTATAATTTGGTGAAGATATTTGCTGTCCCATTACATCGGGAGTCTTCACTCTCTTCTATACCTATTATCCTTAGGTTTGGTCTTCACATTGAGTCCTGGATTTCCTGGATGCTTTGAGTTAGGAGCTTTTTGCTTTTTGCAGTTTCTTTGACTGTTGTGTCAATGTTTTCTAAGGTATCTTCTGCCCCTGAGATTCTCTCTTCTATCTCTTGTATTCTGTTGGTGATGCTTGCATCTATGACTCCTGATTTCTTTTCTAGGTTTTGTATGGCCAGGGTTGTCTCTCTTTCTTTCTTTCTTTTTTATTGTTTCTATTTCCATTTTTAGATTCTGGATGGTTTTGCTCAATTCCTTCACTTGTTTGATTGTGTTTTCTTGTAGTTCTTTAAGGGATTTTTGTGTTTCCTCTTGAAGGG
>NW_022196912.1:86548984-86561270 GCF_008632895.1 Mastomys coucha | reverse complement strand
ACTTGCTATGGTGGGAGAATTGGGTTCTGATGATGCCAAGTAACCTTGGTTTGTGTTGTTTATTTTACTACGCGTGCCCCCCCAACATCTGGTTATCTCTAGTGCTACCTGCCCTTGCTAAATCTGACTGGAGCCTGTCCTTCCTGTGATCCTGGTTGTGTCAGAACTCCTCAGAGTCAAGCTGTCTCTGTGATCCTGTGATCCTGGGATCCTGTGATCCTGGGCTTGTTAGACCACCTGGGAGTGGGGCTTTCTCTGTGTGTTCTGGGACTGGCTGCAGAGCTTTTGCCTAAGGTCTGCTCTGGACACCAGCCCAGACAGACCCGAAGGAACTGGAAGTCACTGGGCTATCGGAGTTACTGTGTGCCTAGTCCCACTCGTCCCCTCTTCTTAACACTTCCACTGAATGCCACACACTTTGGGGAAGGCAATCTGAGTTGCTCCAGGCTATTGATCAAAATGTTGATCCTACCCAGAAACACCCCTGGGGCACACCCAGAGTCAGAGTTGACTAAAGGTCTCTGTACTCTCTAGCTCAGTCACATTGATAAAAAAATAACCATCATAGATATTAACTTATGAATTTATTTTATTTGAATTAAATATATAAAAGAGGTTATATTATCTATGAATCAATATTTTTTAATTTGAATATTTATAAATCATGTTACAGTAATAAAAAAGGTATTACAAAAGTCTTGTCATAAAGGGAGTCACATCTGGTTAAGGGGAACTGTTCTATTGGCTCACAGATCCTCCACATACAGATATAGAATGATACATTTATCTCATTAATACTCTGGTTACTCATAATAATTCTGGTTATTTCTTTTCTGTTTTTCTTATCACTAAAAGTGGCATGGAGAGTATCCTTGTGCATACCTTTGCCTATTTTACATCTTTTTAAAAAAATATAATTGACTCTGTAAGCAGAATTCCTCAGAAAAGCATGGTCCTTTCAAAGCTGAGAGGCCTGGACTCTCGAGATGGCTCAGCATATAAAGGTTGCCAAGCCTGCTTCTCTGAGTTCAATCCCCAAACCCAGACAGTGGAAGTAAAAAACTCACACACTAGTTAATTAGTTAATTAAACTAGTTTGAAAGCTTGACTTTATTTATTTATTTTGCTTTGTATTGTGAATGTACTGTTTTCATGACCTTATCTTCTGCCCATGATAGTCTTTTATTTTGCTTTGTCTACTCTGTTGCTCATGGTTTCAGCTGTGGTACACGTTATTTGATTTGTTGAGTTTTTCGCTCCTAACAGTTACCCTTTATTTTTAAGCTATAAATTTCCTTGTTGAATTCTCAGCCATGTCACTGGGTGTTTCATCTGTGCCTCTCAGACCCTAAATTGATTCATTCCTCTGCCTTTTTGAAGTCGTTGGCAATTCTTACAAGTAGACTTTTGAATCCCTTGTCAAACATTTAAACTCCTTCAGAACCTTTGAATTTGGAAGTTGTGTGGTTCTGCTCTTTTGGATGCATTTTCTTACCTTTCTTCTTCATGTTACTCATGTTTCTGTGTTTTGACTTTTGTATCTCGTAGAATGGCCGTCTCTCCCATTTTTATCTGGGAGTCTTCTGGGTGAGCATCCTTCTCTTAAGGACTCACTGCCTACTACTGCCAAAAACATAGACAACAAATCATCGTGACATCTAACTAAACAAGAGAGTTAGATACACTTAAAATTGGTGGACGTCGACTACTACACTGGCAGTAATGGCTTAAATGGTGCAGAGTGTGCATCTAGGCCAGTGCTCTGCCCAGCCTGATCAAGCGGTCTCCACATAAGCAGCTACCTCCTTTGTACAGCAGTAGCCTCTGCTGAGCACATTCAAAGCTTATGGACTGAACAGGTTCCCTTAAGTTTCAAGTTCATCCACACTTGGATGGGGCACTGCCTAGTTTTATAGTACCTTGACCCAAGCCAGAGTCATCTCAGTGGAGGGAACCTTGACTGAGAAATCACTCATATAAGATCAAGCTGTAGGCAAGACTGTAGGGCATTGTCTTATTTAGTGATTTATAGGATAGGACACAGTCCATTTTGAGTCGGGACACCCCTGGGCTGGTAGTTTCTGTCTACTATAAGAAAGCAAGCTGAGCAAGTCACAAGGAGGAAGCTAGTAGGCATGTAACTAGGTAATTAAGAAATCAAGGCCTCGCCAGGCAGTGGTGGTGCACCCCTTTTATCCCAGCACTTGGGAGGCAGAGGTAGGTTTCTGAGTTCCAGGACAGCCAGGGCTATACAGAGAAACCATGTCTCAAAAGAAAGAAAGAAAGAGAGAAAGGAAGAAAGAAAGAGAGAGAGAGAAAGAGAAAGAAAGAAAGAAAGAAAGGAAGAAAGAAAGAAAGAAAGGAAGGAAGGAAGAAAGAAAGAAAGGAAGGAAGAAAGAAAAAAGAAAGGAAGAAAAAAGAGAGAAAAAAGAGAGAAGGAAGGAAGGGAGGGAGGAAGGAAATCAAGGCCCCAGCTACAAAGTCAGCCAGGCAGCCCAATGAAGAAAGTGGAATTTCTATCCATAAGACAAACCCAGAGTTCTTGGAAGCATCAACTCCAGTTTAAGGATTTGGTGAAGCAGTAACTCCTACTGGGTGAGCAGCTGACATGTGAAAGGCTTGCTTCTCTGCCCTTAAAGGCTGGGGCTAGGTGCCCTCTTGAGAAAGAGCTTTTTATTTAATGACTGAGTTACTCTGGAGGCTATGAGAAAGTGAACACTCACAAACCAGAGTTTGTGGGACAACCCACCACAGCCTCTCATGGAAAAATGGTCACAGTGCGGAGTTATGGTAAAGGGAAGAGATGCATACAGACACCTTGAGAAATCCAAGTATCAGGAAGCCCTTCGTGAGATGAGGATGGTGGAGTGGTTGCTAGCTACCACACACCTGATGGCTAAGAGAATACTCTGTCACCTGAAGCTCACTGCAGATACTGTCAGCCTTGAACCAGAAGTTAGTGGGTGGCCCAAACTGTACTCACAAGCTAACGTGTGTGGCTCCAAAGACACTGGAAGCTCTGGCACATTGCCTGACCGCTGCAGCCTCATTCCTTCTAAAGGAATCCAAGTCTCCCTCTCTGCTTCGATTGCTGCTTCACTCCTCAGTCCACTTAGAAGACATTCTTTAATATTCATGAAACACCATGGCAAAGGCGACTTGGGGAGAGAAGGGTTTATTTGGCTCACACATCCTGAGTCACAGTCCATCATGCCCTTAGTTTCTACTGCTTAACTTGTGCCATTTAAGAAACAACTAATAGTGATGGTAAGAATTCAAGGTCAGATCTTAGGAGTGAGGATCTCTATTTCCAATTATCCTATCAAACACTGAATGCTCATGAAGTGGTATGCTTGTGTGTGTGTGTGTGTGTGTGTTTGTGTGTGTGTTCTGGGAATTTGAAGGAAATGCTTTATTTAGATGGCAACTTAGGAGACTTTTATAATTATACTATTCAATTAAGAAAAAAAATAAGGAAAAGAATACAGAAGAGAATCTATGGCTTCAGCTTCAACTGTCGGTGATGTTTAAATATGCCTGACTTTCTGAGCTGCATATATCTGGTCTCCAAATCCAAAGAAGAGTGGAGTCATTAGGAAAACAGTTATGGTGACTGAACCCCAGAGTCACAAGGTTAATATGCAGAGACAACAATATTAATAAAGATCACAGGAAGCATTATGATGTCACATTTATTTATTACACAGCTTCAAAGCCCAGCTGCATAAGTTACTATCCATGGGACCTTGAGGAAGTTACTCCCTGTCTTGCGGCCTTGCTTTTTCTCCATCAGATAAGCCTCTACTGTTCATCTCGGAGAATTTCCATTTCCCCCACCTTAATTTAAAAGAGACAAGATAATAGAAAGAAACAGGCCACTTAAAAAGAGCACACTCTCTCCCTACCCCCACTTCTCCTGACACAATCACCTTAATGAGGTAAGGCAGCTGGCAAGAGGTAGGTACGTCCCCTGAGAGATGAGAATGCAGACTATGTCATTCCGCTTAAAACAGAAAATGGAGGAAGCTGTGAGGAGTGATGTCTCAACAAACCCTCCCGCCCAGCACTTCATCCTGAGGGCTGAGGGGTTCTGAAGCAGAGCAACTGCGGAAGGCTTGCTTCACGCAGGCTGGTGCTCTCTGCCCACGGTGCTACCACACGAGAAGAGAGACTGTTACATAAACATGTGACTCTTTTTACCTTTTACTTTTTGGGCAGAGTGAGGGATATGCTCTGTTAGCATATAGGTAAATCACACAAGCTGTAGGTCAATTCTATTCATTGAGGGATATGCAAGTGTGCCGAGAAAAATTCCAACGGGCTGGTCCTCTCACACAAATCTGGACAGCTTCCTTGGTGGTTGAACCTCACCCTGTCTCACACTTTTCCTTGATAAATGAATGCCTTGTTTTAGAACTGGCCTGATACTTCTGATTTTACTGGGAAGTATCGTGTGAAGCTTAGACCCTGTGAATTCCTGCCTTGTGGCTGAGGGCGCACAAAGTCAACACTGCGCATGAGCTTCAGGACGGGCTCCAGCCACCCAAGTCCGAGGCATGGTGGATGTCCTCAAGGAAGCTGCTTTGAAATTCTAGTTTTTAAAGCAAGTTTTTCAGAGCAGCACGGTGCATAGGAGTATGTGGCCCTTTACCACACTCTTTGTATCACAGATACAAAAGCTGTATTGAACATTTTCCTCTGAAAAAAAAAAAGTGGATAATAATAGAAAGTATTCTTTTGCATTTTTACCAAAACCTCAGAGTCCAGTAGACCGAATCTGACAGCCAAGAAACAGAAAGCCAGTTACCACAGCATATAGTTTTCCTGGCACAAATGCATCTGCTTTGCTCCCTGGGACTTGAGACACAGGAACAAAAGAACTCAAGAGCTCCTGGCACCCTTTGCCACAGCTGCCCACGCTCCTGCCCTTGTTCTTTACGGAGGCAGGGAGTGGGGAGCCCAGGCTGGACATCTCCAAGAGTTTTGCCAAACAGAGAAACAGGGTGCTGGATAATCTTTTTCCTCCTCTCCTCCTCATCTTTCTCCTCCTCCTCCTCCTCAACATAATAAACGTAGTAGATTTTTCTTGCTTTTCAAAAATCTTTAACTATTGTAAACTGTTCAACCAGCAAAGGTCTAATTATACACGGCCTCCAAATGTTCACATTAAGCGAGTTGATTTGTTTCCAAGGTAATCTTGAAGCAAATGTTCACTGCATTTATTGTTTGAGAAGTGTTTAAATGTGCTTGATTTTCCTCCCATCTGTCTACTTGTAACCGTCAGGGCCCAACAAAGAACCCAGTCTATTTTTTAAGGGAGGGAAATCAATGCAGGAAATTAGTTACACAGGTGATGGAGTACTGGATGCCAAACAGGGGATAGCTCTGTAGCCTGTGAATTAATAGCAGGGAGAGAGGAGAGAGGCAACCACATGTTCCTGAGCTCAGAGTGGGGCTGCCTGATGGTAGCTGGCCCAGCAGCAGAGAGATGCAGCCAATGCTCGAGAAGCTAACAGAAACTGGACACTACCGCATGTGTTTGGTTTTCCCGAACTTTCCCCTACCCCAGCCCTCCCGGCCTCTCCTGGCATGTCACATTCCCCAAAGGTAAAAGTCAGCCGATGTGGGAGTCTAGGAACACACCAAGGTTGGAACTTCTTAACCACTCTCATACTTATCAACACTAAAGAATAATACATAGAACATGAACTCTCCGGCATGCCTGATATTAGGATTTGGTTCTGAAGAACCGAGTGTGAAAGAAAGTGCCGCCTCTTTCCTGTCTGCTGGCTCAAACCCACTCACCCATGAGAGCATCAGTCTCTACAGAGTCCACGGACAAGGAATGATACCTGGCAAGACCCACTGCGCACTCACAATTCTCCTGATGTCCTATCTATGTTTTCACCACCCTTCCCCCTTTGGGAACTCCCACGAAGTATTTTTCTGATCCAGGACTGACAGAAGGTCCACACATTCAGCACACCCTTGCCAGGACTTTGAAGGACAGGAAGATGCAATGAAGGTATCCATAAATGGGGGATGATTATTGTCTCTTGTCCTTTTGGGGAAATGGGAAGGAAAAAAAAAAGTAAAACCATCTTTCTCTTTCTCCCTCCTCTCTGCTTTACTTTTCTTTCCTTTTTATAATTTTTTGTTGTGAGCCTAGCCTTTAGTGGCTGAGCCATCTCTCCAGACCTTTATTTCCCCCTTTAAAGAGCCCAGATTCACCACAGAAAAATATTTGTGCTGTCTGTCTCAGGGTGGAGACCAAGGGTAGTTTGGTCGAACACAGCTGGGAAGTATCTGCACTAGGAGTGGGCCTGGATTGTTGTTGTAAAGAAGGCAAAATAGCAACCTCTTTATCACCACAACAGCTCTCCCTGGAGCCTGTTTGTGTGCAACCCGGGACACTTCCCAGCTGTTTGGCAGTACTGAGCTGTCCTGGCCCATTAGAGCCTCAGACCATGGTGGGAACTATCCTGGCTAAGTGCATATTTGTTTCATACGCAGTAGAGGGGTTCAGCCATTCTGGGCAAATCCAGTGGAGAGAAGATGCTGTGCAGTCCCCGTGGCCAGGGACAAGAAACAATTGTCTGCGGTTGTATAAGTACCACATCCCTGTGACGCCTAGCTCTGGGCTCTCTGCTGTCTCACAGTCTTCACAACCGCCTCGTGGACTTGCTTGCTTGCTTTTCCCTGGTCTCCCATCCCAAGGTTCTAAGGTTGGGCTATTTGTACAGAGTCCCACATCTCAAATCCACAGGTGTAGGTCCATCTTCCCTCCAGCCCTAAAGCTTGCCGCTGCACTATGCTGTCTCTGGAGGAAGAGAGGAACACTGTGCCCACAATTCTAATCAGCCTTCCAACCATTCACTGACTTCCTCCCCCATCTATTATGGAAAACAGGGCATCGTTAATTGCTTTATCTAATACTGGAAAACAAAGATCCGAACTCTTGATATCTACCGAGTCTTTACAGTTGAGTCATGTGATATCTATGGGTGTTCTAGAAGCTTCTTTTGCCTTTTAAATAGCTCCTGCCCTCCATCTCTTAGAGAACAGAGGCTCCAT
Source organism: Mastomys coucha (assembly GCF_008632895.1). Lineage (NCBI taxonomy): Eukaryota > Metazoa > Chordata > Mammalia > Rodentia > Muridae > Mastomys > Mastomys coucha. Next base: position 86,554,196 of record NW_022196912.1, on the reverse strand, counting down.
GTCTACAGCCATTCTTCCCGACTAGCCTAGTCAGTGAACTCCAGGTTACAATTAGAGACACTGGCTCAAGAAGTAAGCTCCTGAGGAGCAATCCCAGTGACGGACCTCTGACATTTACATGCACACACACACACACACACACACACACACACACACCACATTCACTATCTGTGCATATGCACCTGCATATATCATACGTTCACCCCACACACATGTACACCCACAAAGAAAAGAAAAGTAGTATTTGTTGGGTTCAAAGTTGCAAAGAAGAACAAAGGAGGAAGAAAAAAAGGGCCCACCAACTAATACCTAGGTCACCACGCTTGTGTTGAAAACAGCAGAAGGGACATGAATACACGAGTGGGCAAGTCAGACCACACAGAACTGAGTAACATGAGGAAAGAATCCTCGTTGAAAGTTCCTTACAGTTCTCTCCTTCTCTCATCCACTGCTCTGTTCATATTTTTTTGTGCATCCTTCTGGGGAAAAAACATCCTCGTACCTGAGAGTAAGTATCCATTACGTGCCTTCCTGCGGTTTGATGGGATGGTTGATTTTCACTTACTAGAACACCTTGCCAGGTGCACACAAATCTCCCTTACACTTTTTAAAAAATCTTTTAAAGATGTTTGTTATTGTTATTATCATTGTCATTTGTGTGTGGGGGGGAGTGGGTAGTGCATGCATATGTGGATCTCCAGGGACAACTCTGCATAGTCAGCTCTTTCCTTCCACCTTCAAATGGGTGTGAGGACTGAACGTAGGTCAGTGGGCTTGGATTCGGCCTCCTGGCCCATCCTTTACTCTTCTGTTGAGGCCACAATAGTGGCACAGAGATTTGCTCACCCAAACCATCCCCTCTTCCTAGTGGGTTGCTTTTTCTGTTGTGGTCAGTGTTGAGGGAACACCTATGAGCCACTTTACAGACACTGAGTCCTGTGTATAACAGGATGCTATTGGCACTGTTGCTTTGTTTTCATTGTCCTTTTCCTCTGTTGTTGTTGTTGGTTGGTTTTTGTTTTGTTTTGCTTTCCAGTTACCTAGATCTTTAAACCTTGAATTCTTGGCAGGCCTCTTTACTGTTTTAGATCTGCCCAAGCCCCTTGATGAATGAGTGTTCTTTGGACTTCCTGTCCTGGCCTTGACGTCTACACACTCCCCGGGTCTCTGCCCTCTGGCCCCACAACACTTGACTGCGATTGAGATGCACTGTTTCTGGACACTTCCAAGTGCCATGTCAAGAGAATGAAGATTTGAGATAAAGACTTCCCAGAGAGAGACTTTAGGTGGCCTTTAAGAGAGAGAATGAATTTTAAAAGGTCGGACAAAGTCCTCTGGGAGGACCAAATGACTTCTGCAGACACTGCAGTGTGAGACTCTGAATAAGACAGGTGTTCTCTTACGTATTGACTAGTCTAGTAAGACTCCCCTGAGTGTCCCATTAGTACCAGGAGGAGGGTTTAATGAGAATTAAATTGCAATGAATATTCACAAACCAGACAAACTCTGCAAGAGTTCTAAGGGCCCACAGAGTGGAGTGATGTAATGACCCAGAGGCCCAGGGGCACTGGTGAAAAATAGAGTAGGTCTCTTGGGACACTTCAGAGAATGAGTTAAAGACTTCGTGAAGAATAATGTCTCACATTGATGAATGAAGAGCAGTAGAGCAAAGCCATCCCGTCCTGATTCTGGCTGCCGTTGTAAGGGGATAATTGATGACCCATGAGCTGATTTAGAGCTGTCTAACAACCACCCCTGGATGAGGAAGTAACATGTGGAAATACTGCTGTTTCTGCAGCAACACAATGCTATCAAGTTAATTAGTCCCAGTTTATTCTTTCATCTGAAAGTGTAAGGAGACAAACTACTTAAATCCTTACAGGCTCAACCCCTACTTGTTGAGGACTCTGCTGCTGAGCAAGAGCCTCATGGCTAGGTGGGCTGTTTTGATGTTAATGGAGTGCTAGGTAGGAAAAGACCATTCCTTAGATGCCCACATACCATCCCCAGCATTTGTAAATTGTTAGTTTTCTCAAGAAGTCTTTTGCTGGTTGGATTAAGGCTCGGGCTTTGGTTTGAAGCGTTTAGATGCACTCAGCATCTTTCCAAGTGAACATGGGGTCCAGGAGCCAGCGTGAGTGATGGGAACTATGATCAGGGCAGGGGCTGTGTGAGGAAGGGGCAATGAGCCAAGGAAGGCAGATGGTTTCCGGAAGCTAAAAATAAAAAGCAAGGAAATGGATCATACCCTAGAGAGAATCTCTGCTTAAGGCATGGAGGTCTCAGTACTTCCTATGTCACCTGAGCTGGGACAGTCCTGTGCCCCAGTCTGATCTTTTCAGTCCATGCTGAACCATCTTCCACACATTCCTTTTCCATCCCTCCAGATCTAGGGGCGGGAGCTGCTTTCATCCGCCTTTGTGACGACGTACAACCTGGTTTGCCTTTCAATCCCTTATTGTCTAATAGATCCTAGTAGTAAGGTCTTGCTGATATTATTATTATGAAAAGTGTTTGTAGTTTCTGGCTTCTGACAGTGTTATGACTAACACAGTACTCATAGCTATGCCCTAGCCCCAACGGTAACTGCAGATGACTTTAATATGTGCACCAGTAGCTAGCTTCCTAACCCGTTTGGCCCCAAACACATTCCCCAAATTCCACCTCATAATCCAGGCTTTAGGCTTTGGTCCCCACATGGCCCTGGTTTTCCTCTTTACATAGCTGCTTGCTTTCGCACCTAGACAGACAAGTGCTCAGGTTTGAGTTCTACCTCCATTCATAAAATACAGATTCCCACACCCTCGCTTTGGAACCGGCTGCACTGCTCTCTCATGTCTGGGCACACATTACACATGTTTGTGGGTGGAGATAATGGTTGTCCTTTAAAACTATACACCCAAGCTGGATCCCCTAGCCAAGCTCTTCTTGTGCTTTCCCAAGTTGGGGAATGTTCTACTTTTGTAAGTGAAAAGGCTGGAAGTCCCTGAAGCAGCTCCAGTTTCTCCTCCTAATGGCTGTAAAGGGAATTTTGTGAAGTAGGTGGGGTACTTATATAAGAAAATTAATTTGTTTGTGAGTTTGGGGAAGCTCAAATAATTGGAGGCTTGGTTATACACTGAAAGGGTAATTTCCAGGCAATCCATCATCTTCAAACATTCAGGCTTTCTGGCCATGATTTAGGTTCTGTGCTCTTTCGAAGGCCACATTTTAATTTTGTGTAGCTTTTATTATTGGAAGCAATGAAATAACCCAGTGGTTCTCAACCTTCCTAATGCTGCGACCCTTTAATGCAGCTCCTCATGTTGTGGTGACTCCCCCAACCATAAAATTATTTTGTTCCTACTTCATAATTATAATTTTGCTACTGTTATGAATCATAATATAAATATCTGATATGCAGGATATATGACATGCAAACCCTGTGAAAGAGTCAATTGACAACCCCCAAAACAGGGTCATGGCCCACAGATTGAGAACCATTGCAAAAACTTTATAAACTGTATCATTGCCTCAGGGATCTCCCTTCTGCTGGGACTCTGGTCTCTTCTTGGGTAATTGTTTAGTGTTACCTGTCACCATAAATCTCATAATCATTCAATCATGCTGTGTAGTACTGTTGGGTTATCTTGCCAAGGCAGTAACATCATGGTCCCTCTAGACACTAGGAATCTTGTTTTCCTGAAAGACACTTCTTAGAAACATGCGTTTACAGCACAGACAAGAAGGGAGGCTGAGAAACTGATCATTATTTAAAATTACCTTAGCTTAAAAAAAAATTGTGTGAGAGGGGGTTGTTAAAAAACAACCCTATCTGTTCTAACATGCAGAGCCTCATTGGATACACACATATTATTGAAATATCTAGAAATACTTGGAACTGACAATTATCACATTGATTGCACATAGTGGCCACTGTCACTTGTTTGTGGCTTTCCATTCTCCTCAGGAACTCTGCCTTGCACAGTCAATGGGGCTGTATCTTGTAGACCAAAAGACAAAACACATTATCAAATTAATAGAAATTTCCACCTGGTGACATAAGAGGGCAAACTGGAAATGGTATTTGATTGGACTGTCCAGGAAACTGTGACATAGCTGCTGTCCCCACACAAGATGGGCAAAGCATGCCAGGCAAACTCATTCAGGGGCTTTGAGAAAACTTTGTCCCACTTTAAACACACAGGAGGACTGCAAACTCTATAACCAGAGCCAATATTTTAAGTGTTGTGAGCCAAAGTCTTTGTTATAGATGCTCAGCTCAACTATATAGAACAAAAGGAACCACAAATCATATGTAAATGGACAAGCAGTCTGTGCTAACTAACATGCTTTCTATGAAAAGCAAGAGGCCATTTTGACCCATGGGCCATAGCTTGTAGATCCTGGTTCTAAGATGTCGAGGAATACTCTATAGAAATAAAAATGCCCCATCCCCAATATATTCTGTTTTCCCAACATTTCTTGTAATACTGTATATATGTCAAACCTATGAAAACATGTAAAACATTGTGTAATTCCTTGCAGCACCTGAAATTAAGTCAATGATCTGTTTAGAGAGAAAAGTGAGTAGTGGCTTTGGTCATTTCTTATCTCTTAGGGTTCTTTATCAAGTCAATACATCATAAGTAACAAAGTCATTTGGGGGCAAATTCTCAGTTTTAACTTAATCCCTTCCAAAAGCTAAAGTGCCAGCATTCCAAGCCTCTGCAAACCAAATAGTTCAATAACAGGTGAAGGCTAAGACTTCCTGGGTGCTAGGGGACTCAGTCAGCCGATACAGACATGACTGTCAGTGCTGTGGGAAGGAGTACTGGGTGGTGTGCAGAAGGGAAATAGGGGATGTGGAATGTTTGGGTGAACAATAAAATTCTTTCTATACCCTCGAGGCAAATGCTCTAGTTCAGGGTCGAGGTTAATGGAGTTTGAAAAAATGATTCTTCCAAGAGTCTAATGGTCCTGTTTTTACGGGAAGTTGCATGTTGGATTCTCTTTCTTGTTTTGTCTTGAATTCCACCGCCTGCTCCCTCTCTCGTGACTATCGTGTGTGTGTGTGTGTGTGTGTGTGTGTGTGTGTGTGTGTGTGTACAAGTATGCTCCAATATTTCTCTGTCTCTTTCTTTCTGTGAGATTCTTTGTCTTTTTTGTCTTTGTCTATGTCTGTCTCTGTCTCTATTCTCTCTCCCTCCCTCTCTCCCTCCCTCCCTCCCTC
>NW_022196912.1:86525605-86548782 GCF_008632895.1 Mastomys coucha | reverse complement strand
TCTCTCTCTCTCTCTCTCTCTCTCTCTCTCTCTCTCTCTCCTCTCTCTCTCCCTCTCTCTCTCTCTCTGTCTTGCTCTGCCTTGCTCTGGTAAGCCATAAAGTTTTGGAATAATACTTTGTCTTAAAATAATTGTGCTTGAGGTCCTCAGTGTTTGGATAATACTTTTAATAGCTATTGTTCTTTAACATTCATCAACATTCACCCCATTTATAGATAATGACATCACTGTAGACTGGCAGTAGGTTGCCCAAGCTCAGGACCATGATGTAATAGTGGGCTGCCTGGCTAAGAGGCCCACACTATTGATCATTACATCACATTACACTGTCTCTAGTTTATTTTTCCCTTACCTATTGTTGATAAGAATCAACAATCTCCAATCACAGATTCTGAGAATGAGTTTTGAGTGTATGAGACACTAAGTCTTAACACTGATGTTTTAAAGACAATATCAAATTCTCTACCCACTGAGGTTACTGGGTCTTACATTAGATCCTGGATACTGGTCTGTCAAACAAAGGGTGAAAATTTGGGGCTTCACATATTTATTTGAAATGTTTTATCCTGGGACGGAAAATAAGAAACGCAGACAACAGATGAATTTAAGTTTAGTTAATTTCACTAAGTACTTAAGTGAATTAATTTGCTTCAAAGAAGATTTAGGCAATGTATCTCAGAGACAGCACACTAATAAAAGTTACACAGACAATGGTGGTTTAGGTGAGATACATGATATTTAAGAAGGCATCATGGTCAGATACAAATAATGACAATTTACAGGGGAGATGAGTCTGGGTTACCCGCTTAAAGCTGCTTCCCTTTTGTGTCTTTACTTGGGTATTTCTGGATTTGTCATGGATCCATCAGATGCATGATTAGAGCTGGTGATTTCCAACGCTAATGATTATGGACATATCATTATAGTGAAGCCAAAGGCAGTTGGTTGGCCATGTTGGACCCAGCTGGTTTGGGTGGTCCTGTGTCTTTATTGTTTGATGGGTCACCTAGCAAACACAGTTATGTGGCTGCCTCAGCCTCTGGCCACCATGAGATTTCTCTCTCCCATCCCCATGTCTATGAAGCCTACTCATCCTGATTACCACACCAAGCTAATCTTTTGCACCGGTTTTCGTCTTCTTCCTTCCTTTCGTCTTACAAGCCCTGACCTTGCAAACATAATCAGTCACCTTATTCTTTGTGATGCTTTTCATCTTGGACAAATATGCCTTTCCTCTTCCCTTTTACTTCTTTATTTGTTTCTCAGAATTTGGCATTTCTGTGTATAGCAAGGTTTAGTCCAGCACTGATGCTTTCCCTCTTTGGCCTCTACGTCTCTATCCTGTAGGCTTAGTTAGTGTCTCCCTTTCTCCTCCTCGCTCCCATCCCCCTATTACCACAGAATGTTACAAAGCCGGGGAGCTAGAAGTAGTAGAACATCTCAAGGAAAATGGCTTCTCATGAGCCTTTGTTATTTGGGTGCTTATTGCCCTACCCCCCAAAAGTGTCAAATGAAGGAAGTCTGAGGGAATCAGTTCACTCAACAGCTTTAGCCCCGTTTCTCCTTGTTTTAAATGAGATTATTTTTGCCTGAGGATTTGCCTCCAGAGAACTCTCCAGAACTCAGTAGCGTTTGAAATATTAGGCATATCCCAGGACCCAAAGCCCGGAGGAGTTAAACTGTCTACAGGCCAGTAGACCACCCAGCTGGAGGCCAGGCCAGGCCTGTCCAAGCCACACAGGTGCAGAAGCTGACTCTCCCTGTCTTTCTACATGGTTGCCCAGGAGACTTTGTGCCTCTTTAGAAAGACCGGGCTAGACAAAAATTTCACCTCTGGCCCTATGGCTCTTGTAGTTGGAAGGGAAAGGAAAATTAAGACACAAATTCCACTGATAATGAATAAATGTTAGACCCTGGAGACCAATCTACCTAAAACCAAGGGAGGGAATTTGAAGCTTCACATACTTTTATTGCAACACCCCCATGAAAGCGTAGTCCTCAGCAGTAGCAAGAGCAGAGGTGAAATATGAAGGAGTCATGCGTGTTGAAATTAGCTTCAGGTCTCATATACAGATCATGCAAGAAAGGAACTCACATCTTTTTCTATTTAAATTCATTTTTTTTAATGAAAAAGTAATCATCCCCTGCTTTATCCACTAATTGACTTTTGGATATTTTTCAAAAGAACAGTTATGAAAAAAGATTGATTCTCTTAACGGCCTTTAAAAGAGTGAAGGTTATGAGAAATTGGTTGCGTGATTCTAAAAGGCACCCCCAAAGACTGTCATCTTTGTGCAGGGCTCTCCCCCTGGATATGCTGCTCATCACTCTTGTCATACCACATGGTTTATAGACCTTGGAGGCTGCTTCAATGGAATATCATAGACCAAGTGCTTTATCAAAAATGCATGTTTGCTCTTACAGTTCTGAAATCTGGACATCCAAGGTCATGTTGCTGTCAGATTTCAGGAACTGTGGAAAACCTCCTTCCTGTTTTGTCTGAGCCTTTTCTCACTGGCTCTGCACATGGCGGAAGAGGGCAAGGGAGCTTCCATAGGTTATCAGCACTGACACCACTTGTGAGCTTTCTCTCCCCATGCCCTTGTCATCTCTCTAAGGTTCTATCTTCCAATAACATCAGGTTGACGGTTTGACTTTTGACATACGAATTTGGGCCTGGAGACATTATAGATCCATCCTCTGGTTCATAGCAAATGGGGTTTGCAGATATAACTAAGATCACTAATGATCTGACTTTAAAATAGAGATTGCTGGGTGGTCCAGTCCAATTACACAATCCTCTATGAGAGTAGATCATTTTCTCTGGCTGGTGACAGAGAGGAAGTCAGACAGACTCCAGGCATCAGAAGGACTTGGCTCTTCCCTGCTGGTGCATAGATGAGAACGGCCTCTAGAATGTGAGAATCCCCTCTGTTAACAGCCAACTGTAAACTGGCTTTGCCAGCAATCCCAATGAGCTTGGAAGCAGATTTTCCCCCCACAGACTCGAGGTGTGAGTTCAGCCCAGTTCACATATTGACTTTTGCCTTCGCTGAATAACTAGCCAAGCCCACAAGGACTTCTGTCCTGAAACATTCTGAGCTGGTATCAGGTGTTCTTTTTAGATCGTTAAGTTTGATTTTTGTTTTTCTTGTAGCAGTAGGAAACTACTATAGGAAAGAGTGAGGGAAATTCCTTAAGGGGGATGAAGAGACCAAAGGTACGCAGAGTAACACATGTAACTCGGCAACGAACTCCATCCTTGCGATTGGTGTGGACTCCTAAAAGTGGGGATATATTCAAGCAAATGTATAAGTCCCCCCGTAGGTTGATCACACATTATTTTAGAGCCATATCCTATCTGCTGACTTTGAGTCAGCTCTACTCCTGTATTCCAAATGTACTTTGACAGAGAGACTAGGAGATGGGAACTGTCTCTGGCCAGGCTGGCTCCACTCAGTAGCAGCACATAGGCCCATTTGTCTCTTCATTTTTCACATGTGTCCAGCTGCATTGCAAGGCACGAGAGATCTGAGACTACGTCATCTTAGATGCTCATTCATGTCATGGCATTAGCCCACAGCGATTGGTACCAGAAGTGTCATGAAGCATGTTGCCCAGACACCTAGCAGTAAATGGTCCCTTTGAGGCTGCAGACAGAGTCCAAAGAATAGAGCAGCTTAGTAGGAGACAACGGGTCCTACCAGGGATGCTGACATCCATGGCCGGGGTTCCAGAGATGCTCGGGAGTCCAAATCAACAGCCCAAATCAGGCACATGCTGGATGGTCTTGCGTCCACTTGCTACAACCTAGAAATCTGCTAAGAAGAATCCTCAACTAAGAACGTGCCTCCGTAAGACAAGCCTGTAGGACAGTACCTTGATCAGCGATGGATGTTGGGGGGCCCAGTCCACTGTGGTGGTGCCATCCCTGGGCCGATGGTCCTGGGTTCTACAAGAAAGCAGGCTGAGCAAGTCGTGGGGACCAACCCAGAAAACAATACTGCTCACAGCCTCTGCATCAGCTCCTGCCTCCGGGTTCCTGACTTGTGTGAGTTCCTATCCTGACTCCCTTTAATGGCAAACCTTGATGTGGGAGCATCTGCCAAATAAATCCTTTCCTCCCCAGCTTGCTTTTTGGTCACCATGTTTGATTACAGCACTAGAAATTCTAACACAGGAGCTAGAAGACAGAGCTGTAGAGGGATTGGCCCAACTATATTTTGATAGGCAATCATACTGGCTTGAGTCATTTTAAAAGACCAGTACCATTAGCCATGACTCCTCTGTCCTGCCATGCTTTGTAAGCCTATCTTCTTGAACAGCAGATTTATCTTTTCTCTTCTTGTGTTGAGCATCCCTACAGCACCCACAGTGTCACTTTCTTCCGACTTCTTAAAAAGTCTCTCAGTTGCCCCTGATACCAGTTCCTACTCTATTTCTTGCTTATTCTGACGTACTCCTAGTAGAAGACAGTACCTTACAGGAGACATCTTACTAACAATAGGATTCCTTGTTTGCACTTCTTAGAGGTCAGGAGTTAAAGGTGCCAGTGTGGTTCTCATCAGAGCCTTCTTACAGAGTACAGACTGCCAACTCCTCATTTTGTCCTCACACAATGGGTAGATACTGAGCTATAAATAGCTCATCAGCCTTTCTTATAAGGGCACAGATTCCAGTCATCAGAGCTCCACCCTCATGGCTCAGTTGCCTCCCAATTTCCTCCCAGGCCTTACACAGCAGAGATATAGCTTCAGCATGATTGCTGAGCTCATGCTAACTAACGTTCAGTCCACATGACCTTCTCTTTTTGAGATCCCTCCATCCCCATTCATCCTTAAAACTTGTATTCTCTAACTGCTTACTGTTGGCTGGGTTCTTAATGCTGACCATCCATCTAGGGCTGGTTTTTTTACACTTGTATTGTTTGGATTGATCACTGTGCATATGAATGATTGTAAAACTTTCTTCCCAGTTCAGTCATGCACAGGGAGTTCTAAATATGTGACCATATTCTAAATATTCTAAATAAATGTGACCATACCCTGGGTGACATTTGGATGCTGTAATTTAGATATTCAATAGCTTCCTCACATTCTATCAGTCTATTTAAGTTTCATTCTTTTATTCTGGGCTCCTCTCTAGTTTAACAATAACACAATGTACCAAAAATTAGACATTAAAAATTATAGACCACAGATACTGGATTCTCATCCTCACTCTCTGAGCCCCAAGTTACTTAGGTTAATAATCAATAGTTAAGATTTAAGGAGGAGCCATCAACCAATTAGTCCTGGCCTTTAGGCAAAAGAAATACAGCCAGAAAGGGGAAGTTTGGTGCCAGGGGTGTGGGTGAACAGTTTCCTTCATCTAAACTTCATGCCAGCAGGGACAGAGCTCTCCCTGGGTTCTGAGCAAGGAAGAGCCTGTCATTGACAGGATAATCCTCTTCAAAGAAGTCTCTCAAATTAACTATTGAAGCTTGTGATTCTAAGTTGTAGACACTTAGTCTTCTGCGAATCCAAAGCCAAATCCTGATGATTTTCTTACAGAAACAGCCAAGTCCCCAGCAGTTTCAACTTCCTTACAAGGTGCCAAGATTTCCTGGAACAAATGACCCCCAGACAGCCTCTTTCCCATTTCCCCCTACCTCTGCTGGTTTCAATCTTTCATACAAGCCAGAAATATAATTTACACACACCTCTTGTTACTATTCTATTTAATTATAATATAATCCTACATATGCAAACATGAAAACAGCAATCATGTCTTATTCCAACTCCTTAATTGCATGTAGCAATCATGTGCTCTTGCTAAATTATTTCCATCGAGCATACATCGAGCCATTATTTACAGCATGCCAAGAGACCCACCTGCACTTCTGCATCCCCATCCCCCTCCTCAAAGCCAAACCGAGCTGTTGAGCTTGCTCTAGATGGTGGAGTGGAACTTTCCCTGTAAGCGTGTGTGTGTGTGTGTGTGTGTGTGTGTGTGTGTGTGTGTGTGTGTGTGTGTCTGTGTCTGTGTCTGTGTCTGTGTGTCTGTGTGTCTCTCAGTGAGTGTGTTCCTCTGATTTAAACATATTTATTTCTGTTCCTCACAGGCAGAGCCCTTACTAATCCCCCTTTCTTTAATGACACTATAAGCAAGTCTTAATACAGCTTTTATAATTCTCTGTGAAATGTTCTCCATAAGTTCATGTACTGAATATTTGGTCCCCAGGCAGAGGCAGTATTTTGGGAGATAGTAGAATCTTGGATGAGACCTAGATGAACACAATGGCTCACTGAGGGGAAAACCCTTGAAGGTTATACCTGGCCCCAGGTCCATATCCTGCCTCTAGATGGTGGAGTGGAACTTCCCCTGTAAGCACTCTGTTCCTGTCCGTCCTGAAGTAAAGAAGCTCCTGACCCACACGCTCCCATTACTATGATGTTCTGTCTAATTGTGTGGGGCCAAGAGCATGGGCTGGATGATCTGAAACCAGGAGCCAAAATAAATCATTCCTCTGTTAAGTTATTTAAGGCTAATATTTGGTCCCAGCTTTGCAAAAACAACAAAGGCTGTTTTTCTCACACCCCAAGAGCCCTTCTTCTATTATTGGACATCAAAGCCAAAGGCAATTCTCTGCCTTTCTCACTCCTGACTTACATAACAGCCCTCTGGGGCCCTGTGGGTGTCAGGCTTAAAATGAGGCACATTGTCAACTTCCACGATCTTGAAGTTCACAACCAGCTGAGCCTCCAGAGCAGGGGAACTAATTCCCTCCCCCTCCCCCTTCTCTGTCCCTAACTAAAGTGTAACATCAAACAACACTCAGTTTCTTGTACTTCAGCAATAAAAGGCAGAATCAGAGAGAGAATGTGATATCCCTTTGCTTTTGTCCATTCTAAACATCATTCCCCACACTAGGGATAACGTGTTTCTATCTGCTTCTTTCCCACAGTACATTTATTGGTAACCAGCTTAGAAATAAGTTGTAACATTCACATATGCATATATATATACATATATATATATACACACATATATACAATACATATACACTAAAAACTAAAAAAGAAATTATGATGCATAAGATAGTGGATTAATAGTAATATTATAAAGTTTAAATTTGTGTTTCTGCTGTCTAAAGTGTTGTGCTGTCGTGTACATTCCAAAATAGGCCTCAAGCCACTGCTGAAAGGGGCCATCTCGCCAGACCCTTCCCTTTCCTTCTTTCCAAGGATGTTCTCAATCATGCTCTCCCAAGGCTCATGGGCTATTTACAAGGTAAAAGGGGTCTCAGTGGCTAGGGCAGGATTACCTTACCCCTTCCTGCCCTGCTGGAACCCCAAGGAAGGATACAGCCTTGCAAGGTTCTCTGTACCCCAGAGAATGCTAAGCCCGAGAAAACAACCAGGACTTGACCATTTCAAAGACCCCCGCCCCCCAGCCCCCAGGCAGCATTCCAGGAGCGCTGAGACAAGCAAGGCACTGTGCAACCAAGCAAGGTCTCTCCTGCGGGACTACTTTGTGGAATTAAGAGAAATAGCATTTAAGAAGCGGCTGTGTCTGAATGGGAACAGCTGGGACTTTATTTTCTTTCTTCCTAGAGCTGAGTTCTCCGCTCCCACATCTTAAATGCAAAGGTTGAAGATAAATCGAGCCAGACAAAATGGAATCTATTTTCCAACTGTCTCGGTGTGGCCAGCAGCCAATCTGCCTGGGCTGGGTGGTGGATCCCACCCGCCGATGGGCGGGGTTGATTGGTCTGTGTTTTCACAAGTTTTGCTGTTAGTCATGTTAGTTGGAAAAGGCTTTGAAGTTCATTGGGGAGAATGGAATGACCAGAGCAATATGAGGATGCAATCGGCAAGTTGGGAGAGAGGAGCTCAAAACTCTCAGCAAGACTTCTGATGTTATTGTAGGAAAAAATGGGGAGCCTGGATGTTCTGGGGTACAGGAGGAACTTCCTATTAATGAGGCCACCTGTGGGTGCTATGTGGACACGCAGAGTGAAGAAAGGTTTAGAGAAAGTACAGCGGACTGAGGGGATCGGAACAGTAATCCACACACGCAAGAAAGGTGTTCTGAGTGGGGTGGGCAGCTGGGTCTGTGGGAGCAGACTCTACTCGGCATAGGTTTGAGGGGGACTAGCTACAGAGTCTTCTGACAGACTTGATGTTCACTGGGGCAGAGAAAGAGATGAAGGAGGACGTCTTCCAGGCTGAGCCACTGGGGAGTCTTAGAAATCATAGCAGAAATGTTAAATAATTTGATTTGCTGACTCTCTTCAGAAAGATGTCCAGGGGAAGACAGGCAAGCTGGAAACTCTACGTTTATGTACATTTCAACATTGTAGTTTTAGTGCCTGGCGGACTCAGTCACTCTTAAATACTCACTTCATATGAATGTTATGAGACTCCATCAAAATAATAGGAACGAGTCCCCCCTCCCATCCCCCACACTAGAAATCCCTCTTCATGTAAGGGACTACAGACAATGTTCTCAGCTGAGTGTCTTATAAGCAGAAAACTTTTGAATGGACAATAGATTGTGAAAGAATAAAGCCAAGTAAAATCAGAAATCTTACTTCTGACAGATACAAACCTTAGATGTTTCCTTTCTTCTAGGCAATAAAAATTGTGACTATTTTCCTAATAATACCTACTCAAGTTGTCAAGTGCCCTTTCACAGTGACTTTTCATAGTTTTAGAAGGACTACCTTTTCAAGTGCTAAGTCTTGAATGATGCAGGTTTCTTGTGAATTCTTGGACAGTTTGCTGCATATCTGTAAATTCAACTGGCCTTATTTTGTATTTCATCATATAGTCATCACTTACATCTGTTTGCATTTTAAATCTAATCTGACATTTTATGTTTTGAAGCTGTTTGATGAATCTTGTTGGGGAAACTAAATATGAGAGTAGGACCTAAGATAACACTGCAGGAAAATTCTCTGGACTTTTGAAACAAACACATAATAGACTGTCACATATTATAAACCCCCTACTGATTATTTAAATACTTGACATTAAATGTGGGTGTTCAGTCTCCAAAAGCTAGGTATTTTATATAGACAAGCATTTTCTAAATCATCAGATAAAATAAGAAAGTATTATGGTTTGAGTTAGATTTGTATGTCAAATCTTGGTCCTCACTCAGGTGGTATACTATTTTGAGGGAAACTTTAAGAAGGAAGGTTTACAACTATATCCCCTTGAATCATAATTATGGTCTGCCTGCAGGATGTCCTAGTGCAACAGTGGTACAAAGCTCATGGTAGTAGCCAACCAACATCTGGCTGGACTTAAGAACCACTCCATGAGATGTAACCTGTCACCAATTCAGGTGGCCAAGAACCGGAGACCAGATAGGCCAAGGAACTAGGAGAAAAACAAATATTACTGTTCTTCTAAAGAAACATTGAAACAAAATTACTCCTGGAAACACATGCCTATACTCAAAGATCAGTGCCTTGATCAGCCATTATCAGAGGAGCTTCTTCCTCCAGTGCCTTGCTCAGCCATCATCAGAGTCCTTCTGCAGTTCCTGAGAACAAATATAGAGACCCACAGCCAGACAATGTGGAAATAGTGAAAGGCCTGGGAACACTCAGTTCTAAATGGGATCTCTCCATCACATTCCTGTCTTTCATGGCTCAAGGGAGCCTGTGAAAGAGGAGGCTGAAGGTCTGTAGGAGCCAGAGCAGATAGAAGACACCAAGGGGACAGAGACAGTGGTAGGATGCACAAAGCTTGCAGAGGTCTGATGGGGCCCCAGCACTGAGAGAAGTGGACACAAGTCCCCATCCTTAACCCAGAGTCTTCGATTGATAACTATCACAAATGAAAACTTAGTTTTCCCAACAGAGTCTCTAGGGATACAAACCACTCTTAAGGGTAAGTGCCAGGTCTGGCAGTAGATGGCTAATACAAACCAAACTCAATAACATCTTTGGAAATTCCTTGTCTCATATTGTTTTGTCAGGGAAACTTTTTTAACCTTACAGGTCCCTTGTATACAAATTATGGCTTCTGAATTGGTGCTTTTGTGGGATTTCTGTACGTGTAAACTGGTGTCTCTGAGTCTATGTTTCTTGTGCTCTTTCTTTGGCTCTTTTTCTTATTTGTTTATTTGTGTGCTTGTTTTATCTTATTTTATTATTATTCTTTAGATGCTTGTTCTAAGCAGAGACAGGAAAAGTGTGTATTTAGATGTGGAGGATGTAATGGATCTCAGAGGAGCTGAGAGAGAAGAACCCATAATCAGAATATACTGTATGGGAAAAAAAATCTGTTTTCAGTAAAAGAAAGGGGGGAAAAGGAAAAGAGTTCCTTGGAGGCGTAGGTCACTGGAAGCATAATTTGATGATTCCTGTTTGTCTCTGCTTCTTGTCTACCAGCAGTGACTTCTGCCACATGACCCTTCTACCACGGTCTGCCTCAAAATAGGCCCAGAATCAAGGACCAGAGTCTTATGGCTTGACCCCTCTGAAACCATGGGCTAAGAATTTGTCTTTAATTCTTTATGGTAGGAATTTGTCACTGTGGTGGAAAAAAAAACATAAGTAGTACAAACTAGGAAGTGGTAGCTGAAGGAGACGGACAGGTAGATGGGGAAGATGAATAGAGAGAAGGTTGGGATGGAGAAAGAGTTAGGTAAACCACCATGAGAGAACAAAGGGGGAATGGGATGGCTCCATAAGCTGTCAGATCAGCTCAACAGTTGATCCTTGTGATAATACGCTGGCATGATTGTTGTCCTCATGGAAAAATGAACTTTGATGCTAGATCATATAATGTGCATTAATTAATTTTGAAACAGAACATACATGTAAACTTGAGACCTAATTTGTAAAATAGCTAGAGGAAACCATAGAGGAAAAGGCTAGCCAAGAACCCTTATACAGAACATAAAAGCATGAACCAGGAAAGGAGGAAAGTAATATGTTAAAATGTTACCAAACTATAAAATTTTTTCCTATGTGAAAAAAAAAATGCTAAGGTAGTGGAAAAGGCACACCAAAAGCTGTAAGGAATACTTGAAAAATATGTGTCTGAAAAAGGCTATTTGGTAAAAGAAATCTTACAATTCAAGAAGGCTGAAAGTGAGGGGAAGATGTGAAGTTAGACTTCAACCAAGAAGATGTAAAACTGAAAACTAAGCATAGAAGAAGCACACTGTCCCCAGGTACCAGGGAAACACAAGTTAAAGCCGTGATGAAAGTCTATCCCATACCCAACAGAGTGGCTCAGGCAGAACAAAAACAATGAACACAAACATCTACTTTCTGTCCATGAAGAAATAATGGGGCCACATTTACCCATCTTGCCAAGAGCTACCAGACAACTGAGCAAGTTGTATGAAATTACAATTTTCAGAAATTGGACACAATTGATGCAGAATTGAGATTCCCCAAAAAATGTACAGTGAGAAGTGGATAATCATAGCTTCCGGTATTTAGTACCCACACGAGAGCCCATGTGGAGCCTGGGGATCCTTCAAATTGGAGAGGCCAGAATTGGAATGTCAGAAGGTTAAGGTATCTAGAATTTGTGGCTTAAGATATTTACAGTGACCTCATAGAGAAGCACAGTTTGAGAAAGTGTCAGAAGGACCCACTTGACATGTGTGATGGATGTAAAGATGGACTTTTTCAATGAGAGGAACTTAACGTGAAATTAGAAAATGAATTGTGGTGTAGATGTATACAAAAGCAATATTAGACCTCTCACACCAGGCAGGAAATGGTTAATGCTTTGCTGCCCAGAGGAGAAAAGCCTTCTGGACTATGGACATACAAAAGAAAATTCAGAAGCTTCAGTAATGGAGCAGTAGTGGTGTTGTAAGATGAAAGAGCACTGTAAGATGCTGTGAACCCAGTAAAACTTCTTAAGGTATGCTTCAACAATGCCTGTATGCCCACTAGTCATGGTATACATTCACCTGTCAACTTGACAGCCTAGTATCACCTGGGAAGAGAATCTTAGTAACAAATTATCTACATGAGGTTGGCCTGTGGGCATGACTGTGGGAGAAGGGGATCTTAATTTTCAATTAATGTAGGAAAACCAGGCCCATTGTAGGTGGCACCATTCTCTAGGCAGGGCTCATGAACAGCATAAAAGAGGAAGAAGCTATCAGAAAGGGCATAGCAAGGATCCATACATTTTGTTTTCTCTGCTTTTCCCTGTGGATATTATACTTTAAGTTCCCACCTTGACTTCCCTGCTATAACAGACTGTAACCTGGAATGGTTGCCTTTTGTCAGAATACTTGTTATAGCAACAAATATGAAGCTAAGACAACATCCTAGTTATTTCAAGTAACGTTAATACGTACCAGAAAAAAAAGAATCTATTACTACTTAAAGAAAAGTTAGAAAGAAAAGAAACAAAGAAGCCCTGGCAGCCAAAATTCTAAGACTCACAATCTATACCAGCTAGTCTAAAATTACCAAGCAGGCCAACACATGGGAAAGATGCCATCTAATTTAAAGAAAATACAGTCAATGAAACTGGCTACATAAATGATAAAAAAAAATGATGTAACTACTAAGAAATAAGCTTAAAAACTGTCTTAAGGTGAGGGAGATGGTTCAATGAGTAAAGCACTTGCTAGGCAGGATGAAGACCAGAACTCTGATCTCTAGAACCCACACAAAAGTCTCAAGGGCAGCGGGGCTCCCCTGCCATCCTCAGCACACAAGTTGCTTTTGACCATTGTGCTTTATCACCCCAATAAAAACCCTAACAAAGACAAGGTCCCAGAAATAGAACTCAGATCACCAAGCATCAATTACCCTTTGAGCCATCTCACCAGCCTCCAAAAGATGGGCTTTCAATATAAATACATAGCTAAATACCAGGTAGGAGAGTAGAAGGAAGAGAACAAAAATTGCTAATATGAAGGTTAATAAGGGAATCGGGTAATAAATCCTTCTATTAACAACAGACCACATCTACTATGTTCACAGCAAATGCTTACAGCTGTGAAATGCATATTCAGAGCAGTTACTGTCAGTATAACTCATGTGTTGTGTTGGATAGCTTGTCTACACTTCCCACAGGCCTTTGTATAGATGATTTTCTTTTTGTTTGTTTAGATTTTGTAGAGGAGGAAATTGAGGCTTACAGAGGACAACTGATTTGTCTCAAATCACATAGCTTGTTAGTGACTAACTCACCAAAAGGAACCTAAACGCATTCTAGTATTTTTAAAGGAAGGATTTTATTTTTTAATTATAGCTTGAAAATCTTGAAGGAAGAGTGAAAAAAAAAAAAAAAAACCTCACAGAATTGCTGCTGCTGTTGCCATGGAAACCTGAAAAGAGATTACACACACATCAGTTTTACAACTCCATCTCTTAATAGGTGCAGAATATAACCACAGGCTGCTGATTCCTGGTGGAGATCTCCCAGAAAAAAAAAATCTATCTAATCAAAAAAAAAAAAATCTCATCATCTTCCCTAATACAAAAATCCCAATTCGCAGACTAAGCAGAACTCAGAAAGAGTGGATGGCAGTTCTTTTTTTTTTTTTTTTTTTCTGACATCCTGTCTACTAGGACATGAACCAAGAAAAATTAAAGTAATATTGAAAGGAAAGACATGAAGATGCAATGCAGTTGATACCTACATCAGGAGCTGATTACGAGGCTGTGGAAAGGGAGTTTGGGTATAGCAGCTTAAGGAAGTGGTACTATTACTGAGGAAAATAGTGACTGGCCCCACCACATCCAGCAAAATAAAAAACCACAACATCAGTGACTTACCTCAGCTGGGATCTTTGTGGTGCTGAGGTACAGCCACTGTCAATGTCAGCTGTCACAGTGAGATGGAATTCTGAAATCCAATAAGGTTATGAGTCTGTTGACAAAGGTGAGCATCTTTGCTTGTCTAACGCTAGACTCTTAACCATAACTCTTTGAAAGCAGGTTTGAAAAGTTATAAATAAAAACTAAAACAATACTACTAAGGAAAGTAAAACATGATTTGCTGGGCTTTTTAAAAAACGACTTTTGACTTTTGATTCAGTTAGTGAAAATGATTAGGTTGGTTTATTGATTAAGAGAGGGCTTGACGGAGATGATAGAAATCTCAATGTAAAAATGGATTAAACAACACAGAATTTTCTCTCTTGTGGAAAAGTCTGCGTAGTCCTTTGGCAACCTACCTTCATGACAGCCACCAGTCTCAGCCTGGGGCTTCCAACTATAGGGATGACCTCCTGTGTTCTGTGTCAAGCATCACCTGCCGATTAGAAGCTAATGGTCTATTAGCAGAAAGCAGGAAGTAGAAGTTGGGATTGCAGCAGAGAGAGAGGAACCTTGGGATAGAGTCAGTGGTGGGAAGATTTACCCCAAATTCTGGAGGAATCAGATGTATGAAAATGAGTAGGGGTAACCAGCCATGTCACCGACATAGAACGATTTAAATGGGTTGTATAAGTTACAAGGTAGTCGGAGACAAGCCCAGGCTTATGGTCTAGACATTTATTCAGGAAGAAATCACCCTCCAAGTTGTTATTGGGGAACTAGGGTGAGAATTCTACATCTTCATCTAAAGGCAGCTAGGAGAAGACTGGCTTCCAGGGAATTAGGAAGGGGGTCTTAAAACCCAAGCCCACAGTAGCATACTTCCTCCAATAAGGCCATACCTACTCAAACAAGGCCACACCTCCAAACAGTGCCACTCTCTGGACCAAGCATATTCAAACCACCACACCCACCATTATATCCAACATCTGATTCAAGGTGGCTGTATAGCCTGTAATCTATATATTCATGGAGTAATGTCAGAAGTCAATATATCCAAGTCAGCAATGTCCTGTATATCTAAGAGTAATGTCAGAAGATAAGAGAAAGAAATAGAGAACAACCCTTTACCCATGGAAAGATTGATCTGAAGTTTCATGTTCTTTTCTACATGCATCTCCTTGCCATGTTCTATGTGGTGTACTCTACCTTTGTGCCCTTGACAAGAAAGACACACATGCTCTGTAGAAATAACCAGAGATGCTGTTCTTGAGATAGTGCAGGGCCACAGCTTCAGACTTGGTTGATTCGTTCATTTGTTCATAGATTTCCCCAAGGCACATCTGTGGGGCGCTACTTGTGGGTACATTGTGTGGGTACATGTGTAAGTATAGCCAGAGCTTAATATCAGGTCTTGCCATTCCAAAGCTAGCTTGCTAGCTTCTCTCTCTCTCTCTCTCTCTCTCTCTCTCTCTCTCTCTCTCTCTCTCTCTCTCTCTCTCTCTCTCTCTCTCTCTCTAAGACAGGCTCTCTCATTAGCCTAAAGCTTGAAGAGTAGTCTGGACTGGCTTACCAGTGACTCCCAGGGATCTGACTTCCCAGTACTGGGATCTCAAGCACAAGACACCATGCATGTAGCTTTTTAAAGTTTAGGTTCTGGGATAAAATTCAGATCATCTAGAGTGGCAAGTGCTTTGCAGCCTGAGCCATCTCTTCAGCCCCTCACACTGTAATTACTAATCATGTGGTAGACACCAAGCTTCATTTCATTCATTTGTTCATTCATTCATTCAATGTATTTTATTGCTGCACAAGTTTATATAGACCACAAGTATGTGGTGCCCACAGATGCCAGAAGAGGGCATTGGATCCCTGGGGCTAGAATTGAGTGTTGTCTGTGATATACATGCTGGGAACTGAACCTGGATTCTCTGTGAGAGTAGTAAGCACTTTTAATCCCTGAGTCGACTCTTTAGTTCTGTACCAGCATTTCTGTTAGGTTCTGGAAACCGAGAAAGCCAACAACGAGACATAAGACAGCAAATCATGTCAACACAATGTGGGAAAAAATTTCATAAGGTTGAGAAAAGTATCTAGGTTTGTCAATTGCAAGGGAAAGCCTTCAAGGACTCTATAGTAAAGAAAACAACATGTCACCTGGATCCTTAAAAAAAAGTAGGACTTGGAGAAGAGCCCACATACCCTTGGGGGAAACCGCAAAAAAGGGAAAGTAGCTGAGGAATGTAGTCAAATGGAGGAGGCATTCCAGACAGAAGGATAAGCAAATGCAAATGTAACAAAATATGGGCAAGTACAATATGCTAGGAACACTTGGCAGCTCCATAAGGAGATCAGAGGTGTAGGAGAAACACCAGAGGGGATGATAGTAGGTGAGCCGAGGATACAGGCTGAGTCCCCTGAAATAAGGGGTGGTACAAATTTCCAAGGCTGGAAACCTTGCCCATTAGTCTCCTCACAGTGGGGGCACTGGAGGAGCCTAGGAATGCAGAAGAGTTTGTGTTTTGAAATGTTAATCTGGAGGGCATGTGGAAATGTGCAAGGCAGATGGAAGGCCCCACTGAAAGTAGAGAAACTGTTCATTTGTCAAGCGTTTTCTGAGCCCCAACTCCACAGGCCCTCTGCGAAGCGGTAAAGACACCAAAGGCAGTGAGCTTGCAGACACAGGATTGCTTAAGGAGCCAGAGGAAAGAGACACACAAGCAGGTGTTAGCTGCGTTCCGCACAGTGTGAGAAGGGAAGGAGGGTGGTCACAGCTGGCACTGGACGGTGCTTAGCTCTCCCGGAATGGGATCCAAACATCTGCAGAGAGAAGTGAACGTTGGTTAGTGAAAGTCAAAACCAGCTACCAACACAGAGTCAAGAGTTGCAAACGGCATTTCTAGCTCTCTATGGTACCTACAAACTAAGAAACACGCTAAAACTTTGTGTATCTAAGGCTCAAAGGACAAGGGTAGATAGTGAAAAATCCATCCCTGATGAGGACAGAAAGATCTGGGGAGTCACATGATCAAACTTGGTTGGATGCAGTACCAATCGCCTAGGTCAGAAGAGTTGAGAGGGTGCGTTAGAGTGGAAAGCAAAGTTAGCAAGCCATGAGCGTTCTTGTTGTGTTCTCGCCCACCACATACCCTGGTCCACTCTCTTTTATCAGCCCGGGATTGCTGTTGCGTGTTCAGTATCTGCTTGTGGTCAGGCTTCCAGTTGGATTCAAACTAGGAAACTGTGGGAAGGGTGATGTGGCCATGTGTTTTCTTACTTAGCTTCTGCTTCTCTGCCTGCAGTGTTACCATGGTTTTGCTCACACTCACATTGGGCGGTCTTAGCATTCCAGGGCTCCTGTGCACTTCCTTCTCCCGAGCTGTCCCTTTCCTGCACTGTCCTGGATCTCTCAGAACCACTGCATGCACTTCCCAATCTAGGAACCGAACCAGCAAGAGAAGCCAGCAAGCTACAGGGCATGACACTAGCTCTTGTCGGGTCCTTACACCATGCTCTTAGTTAATAGTTCCTTTATTAAATTCTCAAGTCATCGTCTAAGCCACTCCAAACCGTTTGGTGCCAGGATCCTGACTAATGTAATTACTACACACCACCCTCAATTAAATTCCATTTCTTCACATGTTTTGAACCTTTAGAGGTATAAGCTGCCAATCTTCCTAAAAGAATGACTAAATCTCAGATGGTTCCTAACACACTCTTGTTCAGCTTTTCAAAATAGCAAACTGACAGGCTCAGACGAGATCAGAATTCAAAGGTGAAATAATGGCAAAATTCTTGCTACTAACACCTTTACAACTTAGTTGGGGGGAGATACGCTTGTAAACATAAAGCTAACAAAAAGACCCACTGGACTGGCTGATCTTTTGGCCTGTCTCCTGAGACTGGAATGTAAGCTAATAGTTCAGACTCGATAAAATCCACTGCCTCTAATGCCAGATTCCATGAGGAGGGAGTGTGGTAGTGTCTGGCATTTGGCTATCATTTCTGACCAGCTAGGGTAGATCACAGTCCATGGGTGGCTTCCTGGGATCCATCTTTGTTTTCAGAGAATGGATAGCGATATGGGATGAGAAGTCTTCTCTAAAAGCATCACCGCAGACACATGCAGTTCCAGGCCAGTTATTCTTTATCGGCACAATTTCTTAAGGCAGATCACAATGTACCAAGAAACAGTAACTAAAAGACGTTCCTTACGGAATTGGGTGCTGTTTTGGTAGAGAAGGAATATTCATATATTTGCATTTCTTTTAGCCAAATCAAGCATTTCTTGGTCCCAGGATACTTCTGAGTGTGGAAGGAGTATTTCTACACCTGCCCCACAGCTGGGTCTGAGGACTGCCTGCATGCTCCCAGCATGCTCTGGGATTAGTTTCCATACCAACGAGTATAAGAGTGTTTCCACCCCATCTATCCAGTCAGGGAAAGACACTAATAGAATAGACATATGGGAGAGAGAGACAGAGACAGACTGAATGACTGTAGTCAGTTATTACAGAGCAGCTGACTCTCTATAGTATGGCTCTGTGACAAGAGAATGGGAGACGGAGTACAGACTGCCTATGTACAGGGCGAGGCGCTGCTAACACCAGAACAAGATTTCAGCAGCTTGCCTCTAAAATCTGCATTTCCTGACAATTCTGCTTTAACTTTTATCTTTATGTTTTTATTAACTAAAATATGGTAGAGAAAAAGTTATCAAAAAGGAAAAATAAAAAGCACAAAGAACAAGAAACAGGAAGACAAGTATATATGTTGAACTTGAGTTTGTTTTTTTTTTTTTTAAATCTCACCTATTTTTTTTCCCTAGGTGAAAAAAGCAATTTCAGCTTTAAAATAACAGAAATTTAGTCCACTGGCGTGAGACATACTTGTGACTCAAGGAAATACTAATGTGGTATCCAGCAAGCCATGATTGACTGGCAGAGGGCAGGAAGCACAGGAAGGTATGTCCGGATGAAAACGAGCTGTCTGGAGGATTCTGCCTTTGGCCTCAGCCTCCACAGACAGAGAAAACTATGAACTGACCCCAACGAGGGACAAAACTTCATCTCAGGAGACAGAGACCAAGGACATGGTAAACACTGCCAAAAGGCTGCTGCGGCACTTCCACAGATCATGAGATTTTTTCTCATTACATCACTCCATGTGAGAAGCTAAAAAAGAAAAAGACACTGGTGGACAATGAATGCAGAAATGCCAGAGTTACTTTATGTCCTTGATAGCCTTCCAAAGTTAAACCAATTATTTCAAGTCAACAGCCAGTGACATGCTAGTGCCAGGTGCTTTCTGAACCCAGCGCCTGGGTGCACAGAATCCTCTTCCGAATTTGTGCCTCAGAATTTTGTTGATCTGCCCCATTTACTCACCATGACGTCCTATGTTCAGAATCTTCTTTGCAGAATAGAATATTGGCTTAGGCCTGAGGAAACTCTTGGTCCTTCTCCTGAGGACCACCCTGTGGTTTGTAATTCCTGTTTGCCCAGGTAACACAGGCAATATACCTAATATGTAATATAGGCAACACCTACTATGTAATTAGGCAATGTAGTATACATAATACGTTCTCAATCTAGCCCATCTCACAGAAGCACAGATCCGAAGCCAGGCATAAGAGGACCAGCTGGTAGCTTATGGTGAATTGGTCTGCTAATAGCACTTTTCCTGCTGGTGACAGGCAAGGACCTTCTCATGACTTCCAATGCTGCTGTTTATATCAGTACTTAATGCCAACCTTGTAGGAATATTGTGAGGAGACATTAACAAATGCCCATTCACCTTGATAAGCATGGACAATACATACAAAATAAAGTCTTCTATATAAGTGAATGAACCCATGAGTTTGCACTAGGAGTGTGGGCCAAGGGCTATTTACAAGACCACACGTCACTCAAAGGTAGCTCTATCACTAAGAAGCTAACCCCGGCATAGGTGAGCACTCATTGAAGCTGAATCCCTAAGAGCTTCCTGCACAATTGACAGGCAGCTTGGACAGCGAGAGCTTTATATGATAGCTACTGCTCACAGAGCCTTAGGGAGGGACCTTGTGAATCTTGTAACTTCTGAGGGTTTCCTAAGCCTTGTAAGTTTCATTTACTTCCTGGGCCTTGTTTGTTACACTTATCTCCCTAGTCTTATGAGCTCTCCTCCTCTCTTCAGGAGGGAATGTGTCCATTTAGAGGAAAGAGCTACAGAACAGGATTAAGTATGATAATCCTCACATAGCTTTAGTCTTACATCCATGACTTCTAATGTTCTCTGTTCTAATGTTCTAATGTTCTCTGTTCTAATGTTCTTCTAATATCCATCTCCATGTAGGACAGAGCTACTTATCATGCAAGCTTCCTCCTTCACAGTCAGAGAGAGTCCACATGGGGTGGGGGAGAGGAAGAACCGAAACTGGTCACACTGGGGCTTCAACAGGGTATCATCAGACATCTGCAATTAAATGGTTTCCAGAAGTACATGGTAAGGGTCTTTCTGGATAGAGTGGATAAATGATTGGAAATTAATTTATTGGATAATTAATTGGAAACAATGAACTTTGGGAGCATATTTAAGAAGGGACAACACTGAATATATTATAAAAACAATTTGGAAAGCACACTTAAATATAATGAAGCCTGAATTTAAACTAATCTTCCTCAGCTTATTAGAATCACGTGTCAGCTATCCTTTAACAAACTCAGAATGCAACTTCATGAAATAAAACAATTAGGTGACAGACGCGATTTAAAACACTAGCAGTAAATCTCTACCATGCACCAACCTCAGGCTGATCTACACCATTTTACAAGGTGCAAAAGCAGATTCTATATGAGACTTCAAACAATAAGTAATACATTTAAAGGATTCTGAATGCACTTGCAAAAAAAAAAATCTGTGTTTCCTTGCTGCTTTTGGTGCATTTCTAGGAGCACAGGTAATCTTTTTATTATACCCCTGCCTCATGCAGTCTTTAACAGGCTGCTCTTCATTTATCTGGCATAAACACAAGCCCTCCCCATGCACTGAAGTGATAAACTAGCTGTTACACAGAGCTGGCTTACCAGGCAGTGTTCCGACATAGCTAGCACAGTGATTTTTCTGTGGCTTAACATATTTTCAAGAGCAATTCAGCTGCATGCTCATCTTCAACATAAAATTCCTTTCACCAGCTATAAGAAAAAAAAATAATGAAAGAGACAATTGCTTCTGTGGAAGTTCTCATACAGAACTCACAGGGGCCGGGAGGGGTGGGCCATCCCTCTTCCCAGCATGCTTTATGAGGTTGCCCCATCCTGGCTGCACTAAATCCAGATATGTATGTTTCTATGAGCACAATTGCTGATATTGGAAGAGTCCCAAGAGTGTTCAAGGCAAGAATGTATCACAGCATTAAGATGATCAACCAATTTTCCCTGGCAGAGCACTCAGATACATGAGGCTCCCTTCCCCCTGTGCTAGCCCAGGTCCCTCCCAAGTCCAAATTGCTGTTTCTAGAAACTCAATCCTGTCACCCAGTCATCATTCTCAACCTGAGGGCCATAACCCCTTTGGTATGGAGCAACCCTTACACAGGAGTCAAGTATCAGATATCCTGCATATCAGATAGTTACATTGCAATTCATAACAGTAGCAAAATTACAGGTATGAAGTAGCAACAGAAATAATTTTATAGTTGGGGACCACCACAACATAAGGAACTTTATTAAAGAGTTACAGCATTAGGAAAGTTAAGAACTATTGTCCTAGAAGCACACACACACACACACACACACACACACACACACACACACACACACCACCCTCTCGATATAAATCAACAACTGCATTTTAAAGAATCTAAGTAAAGCAACATGCAGGAGGTCAAAGGGGCAAAACTGATCTTAGAACACAGAATCCCAGGATGGAAGACTGGGAAGCACAATACCTACACTACTGCAGTGGGACTTTCTGAGACCTGCCAGAGGTATAAGTAATGGCATAAGAGGTTCTTAATATTTTAAGCTTAGGCCTTTTAGCTAGGACAGTCTCCCAGCTAGCCTACACTTACCCTGATTAATCTTGACACTACTTGCCACCATGTGGTTAGCTCTGCTCTACTCTGGCCCATCCACTGGCAAAAATCTCTCACAACTCATTACTTCTCCTAGACTCCCCACTTCTCCAAAAGTTCCATTCTCTGCTTCCTGCCCAGCTATTGGCTGTCTGCTCTGTATTACAGCTAATCAGATAAAATTCTAAATTACCTCTAGGCTAGTGAGGAAGAGTGAATATTTACAAAATATGAGACCAATGATGGGCCACAGAAATAACAATACCAAGATCCTGCCAGCATTTGGCTTTCTGTGAGAACAGAATTAACAATGGGGTATACAGACCTTCACACAATGTACCCCATCACACTGCCCCATTGTTCTACTCAGAGTCAGGTCTGAACCAAGAAGGAAAAAGATAAGTAAGAAGACCTCAGAGGACCCATCACCTTAGTAGATTCCTGTGTTGATTTTGCTACCATTATTGGATCCATGTCTAGTTGAGGACAGGTTCCCACACACTACTATCTGTGTAAATCTCTACTATGAAGACTAAAAGCAAAGACGATGAAAATTAAATCCATAGTAAGTTGTTAAGAAGTATATAATATGAAATATAAAGATATTTAAATTGTATTATCAAAAACATAAATGGGGCATAAATGTATAGACTTGTCTGCAATAGATGCTATGCAGTTGAAAGAGTAGATTACGAGTGTATGGGATGGCTTTTGTAAGTCTCATAGTAACCATAACACAAAAATACAGCAGGAGTGCAAGCTATAGAGAAGGTGATTCACAGTTTAGCACTGCAGAGAGTGATCACATTGCAAACAAAGGGGAGGAAAGGAACAAGGGAGATATAAAAACAACCAGAAAGCAAACGAGAAATTGGCACATAAGATTTACCTATTAAAACAACCTTGGTGTACTGGCTGGTTTTGTGTTTCAACTTGACACAGGCTGGAGTTATCACAGAGAACAGAGTTTCAGTTGGAGAAGTGCCTCCATGAGATCCAGCTGTGGGGCATTTTCTCAATTGCTCCTTGTGGGTGGTGCCATCCCTAGGTTGGAGGTCTTGGGTTCTATAAGAGAGCAGGCTGAAGCCAGGAGAAGCAAGCCAGTAAAGAACATCCCTCCATGGCCTCTGCATCAGCTCCTGCTTCCTGACCTGCTTGAGTTCCAGTCCTGACTTCCTTTGGTGATCAACAGCAATATGGAAGTAAGTCAAATAAACCCTTTCCTCCCCAACTTGCTTCATGGTCATGATGTTTATGCAGGAATAGAAACCCTGACTAAGACAAAATTGGTACCAGCATAGTGGGGTATTCTTGTGACAACCTGACCATGTTTTGGGGAGGATTGTGGAAGGACTTTGGAACTTTGAGCTAGAAGAACCA
>NW_022196912.1:86524779-86525373 GCF_008632895.1 Mastomys coucha | reverse complement strand
GAAGATTAAAGACTCTTATCAGGGCCATGTTGTTTTGATTGTGAAGATTCTGTGATTCTGGTTAGCTGAGGCTGAAGTATCAACTGTAATTAACAAGATACCAGAACTACTAAAGTGAAAACTTTGCATTACTGTGACTATTAATGCTGGTTAGCTGGAGCTAAGAAATTAGCGGTGATTAAGAAGTGACCAGCATCATTGAGGTGACATCTTCTAGGAAGTGTTTTCTGAGAGCACAAAGAGGCTGTGCTCCGGAGATAGCCAAGGTTGTACCTTGTGCTGCAGCAGGACTTGGTAATGTGTAAGAGTCACCCAGGTGGTACTGCTTTTGACAGCACAAAGGGGTCATGAAGAGCAGCTGAGGCTCCGCACAGTGAGAGGCCATGCAGTGTTTTGGAAATGCCAGTACCATGCAAAGACCACCAAGGACAGCAGCAGCAGTGGAGTACAGGCATCTGGAGCCAAGAAGACAAGATGTGTGCTGCAAAGGGCAGAGCTGGAGAAGTGACCAGTTAAGCCTTTAGAAGAGCCCAGAAGATCATGAGTTGGATCCCAGACATTGGTTTTGCTTTTGATTGTGACTGTGTCCTGATA
>NW_022196912.1:86516624-86524366 GCF_008632895.1 Mastomys coucha | reverse complement strand
TTCCTCCCCAACTTGCTTCATGGTCATGATGTTTGTGCAGGAATAGAAACCCTGACTAAGACACTTGGATTAAACTTTCTCATCAAAAGGCTGAAATGGCCTAAAAGATGTAAAAATGAAATCCAAAAATAACAATATGAGATTATTTAAAGTTTAAGAGCAGACATACACACACACACACAGGAACATGAGATAGTGGGGAGTACTGAAAAGGAGAGTAAAGGTCTCAAGAGGATGAAACAATTGACTAGGTGTGTTCACATAACACTGAAGCACCTGAAGGCATGAGCAAAATAACAAGCACAAAGAGACATAAGTAGGCACAGGGACAGTAGCTATGGGGAACCTTCAACAATGGACTTACAACCACACAGAGGACTGATGGATGAATGGAAGTTTCCATCAACAGATGAATATGTACTCCTGCCCAGTGTTCATGGGATTTTTCTCTCAGGTAGACTATACGTTAAGTCACAAAAATCTTATCAAATTTAAGAAGACTGAAAAAAATCTACCATTATTTCAGACTACAAGGATATGGGTCTAGGAATACAAAACAGGTACACTGAAAATAAAATTGGCATATGAAAATAAAATTGTATGTTTCTGAACAACCAATGGGTCAAAGAAGAATTCAAGTAACAAATATAAAAGTACTTGAAACAAATGACTATATAGACACAGCTTATCAAAACAAATGGGTTGATATAAAAGTGGTACAAGAGGAGAGCATTAAATACTTACCTCAGAGAGGAAGTCAGGTACCAGATAAATGAGCCTACCACCATGCTTCAAGTAACCAGAAAAGAGGATAAATCAAATTCCACATTAGCAGAAAAATCTATTAAAAACAAAAGTTAAACAGAGAACAGAAAAATCAAAACACACTAAGTTTATTGACAATATAAACTACAAAACTCTTAGAGAGAGTCTAAAAAAATAGTAAAAGACTTAAATGAAATCAACATTAAAATCAGAAGTTACAATAGATACGTAGGAAATAAGAAGCGAGCATGCCAACATATTTAATAGCCTGATGCAATGGATAAATTCCTAAAAAACATATATCTTACCAAGATTGGATCAAGAGTAAAAAGTCTGAGAGGAACAATACTAGGTAAGACACCAAACAATTAATTTAAAAACCTTCTTCAAAGAAAAACGTCTGGAGCAGAAGGCTTCAGAGACTGAACACTAAAAAAGAACTCATGTGTTATACCTTAACCCTTTCCAAAAAGAGAGCTACAGACAGTTCTCTCAGAAACAGTTTTTAAAACCTGATACCTATGCCATTCTGATATCTATGCCAGACAAAGATAGCTTTAGAAAAGAAAAACACAGCCTATCTCTCTGGTCAACATCGATGCAAATAACAGAATATTCACAATGTATTCCAGCAACACATCAAAAAAGATTGAACATCACAATGGAGTAAAAATGTACAATGACTTACAAAACTTATCTAACACATGCCAGTAAGTCAGTGTGATTTGTCACACCAGTAGAGCAAAAGAGGGAACAAGAGAGAATGAGAAAAATCAACTGATGGAGAAAAAGCATTTGACAAACTCCAACATCCTTTCTCAATAAAGCTCTAAATTCTTAAGATATGGAAAGACAATTATACAACATAAGGAGACTCTTTGTAAAAGCTCTACAGCTCACATCAGAGCCAATGAAGAGAAACTGAAAGCTTTTCCATTACAATCCAGTACAAGATCAGCATCCCAACTCTTACCATGTCATCCAGTATTGTTTTAGAAATAGTAACAAGGGCATTTAGGAAAGACAGATAAATGGGCAGATCAAAATGGAAGAAGGAAAATCATATTTATTTGCAAGTGACATATGTGAAAATCAAAGATTCTATAAACACACAAACCTCTTAGAACTAATAAATGAATATTCTGTTAGGTTGCAGGATACAAAACCTACAGCATTTGTACTAAAATAATAACCTAACTAAAAATAGAATTAAGAAGAATAGCATTCATAATGATACAAAAATAAAATGCCTAGGAACAAATTAACTAAGGAAGTATTTACCTGAGGAAGTTGAAGATCCATTATACTAACATCTATAAAACATTCACAACACAAGTAAATGGCACAACACTCCATGCTGTGGAGCAGAATGTTAACATTGTTAACATCTCCATACTGACCAAGGATATATACAGATCCAGTGAAATCTCTGTCAAAGTAACAATAACTTTCTTTACATAAACAGGGAAAAGATTCTAAAATACAACTAGAGCCATAAGGGCCCTAAATAGACAAGTAGTTCTAAGAAAGAAAAACAAAATAGGAAGTATCACATTCTTTGATTTGAAACTATATTATGAAGCTGCAGTTACTAAAATACCATGACTTCGTATAAATATAGACACACAGATCCATGAGGCCAATGGAGAGGTCACAAGTGAATCCAAATATGCTCGGTCTATTAATTTTTGACACAGACACAACAAGGAAATACAATCACTTCAGCTAATGATGCAAAAGGGTAAAAGATGAACCTTACTGAATGACATGCATACAAACCAACTCAATGCATATCATACAAAGGAAAGACCCTAAATCTACGGCAGATACTATAAAACCCCAGAATAGGATGTGAGGGAAGTCTCCTGGACTTCCCATGAGTTTTGGATATCACAAACAAGAGCCAAAATAAACTGGATGTTGATCTAGAAGTTCTTCACGGGAAGAAAACAATCAGCAAGATAAAACAGGAGCCTGGGGTTGGGAAAAGAAGAGCCTAATACATAAATTTGACTTTTAAAAAAAACTCCATTCATCCTAATAATGAAAACAAAGATTCCACTTTTAAAATGGGAAAATGATTGAATAGATATTCATTCAAAGGAGATATGAAAATTCCCAAAGATATATGAAAAATATTTATCACTAAACATTAAAGAAATGCAAGTTAAATCCACTGTGGATGCCACCTCAGAGCTGTTGGGATTACTGCTATCATAATGTTAAAGGAAAACATATGTTTGAGAGGAACTGGCAAAAGGGAGACTCTTGCCCATTGCTAGTAGATTTGTGCAGCCACAATAGACAATGCCGGGGGAGGGTTGGTAAAGAAATGAAAAGTGTATCAGTATATATCCTAGCACCATCTCTCCTGCCTATTAGCCCATCCCAAAGTGAATAGCACTATTGTTTATACCAACGAAGATATTAAAACACTGGCAGAGGAACAGATAAGGAAAATGTGAGGCATATACACAATGACATCTTATTCAGTCTTAAAAAGCAAAACAAAACAAAGCAACAAGAAGACCCTGCCTTTTCCTACAACAAGGACAAGCCGAGACAACGTTGAATTAAGTGAAATAAGCCACACCCATTAAGAAAATTACTGTGTGATCTCCCTTACTTAAAAATATCAGTTTTTCAACTAAGGTCCCTCCCTTTGATTCTGGAGAATCTCTTACCTGCCAGGTCAACATGTCTGTCTCTGTTCCAATACCATGCAGTCTTTATCACTTTGCTCTGTAGTAAAGCTTGAGGTCAGGAATGGTGATTCCCCAGCTGTTCTTTTATTGTTAAGAATTGTTTTCATGGGAGAGGAAACTTATAGAGCCCACGTCCAGCAGGAAAACAAGGTATTAAGTGAGGGATGGTGTTGCCATCCCACAGTTTCTGTCTGAAAGAATTACAGGGATAGAAATGGAGAGGAACCTGAGGAAAAGAAGGTCCAGTGACAGGCCCAAGTGGGATCCAGCTCAAGGGGAGGTCCCAAGGCCTCACACTATTATGGAGGCTATGGAGCGCTCACAAAAAGGGACCTATCATGACTGCCCTCTGAAAGACCCAACAAGCAACTGAGAGAGTCAGATGCAGATATTTGCACCCAACCAATGGACAGAAGCAGCTGACCCCTGTTGTTGAATTAGGAAAGGCTGAAAGAAGCTGAGGAGAAGGGCAATCCTGTAGAAGGACCAGCAGTCTCAATTAATCTGGATCCCTGAGATCTCTCAAACACTGGACCACCAAACAGACAGCATACACCAGCTGATATGAGGCCCCAACACACATACGGTAGAGGACTTCTGGGTCTGTATTCATTCAGAGATGATGCACGTAACCCTCAAGAGACTGGAGGCCCCAGGGAGTTTAGAGGTCAGGTGGGGTGTGGGGTGGGGGCATCCACATGGAGACTGGGGGTTGGGGAGGAGGTGTGGGATGTGGAGCAGTCGAAGGGTGGATGGGGGGGCGGGGAATGGAATATGGAGTGTAAAAAATAAATTAATTTATAAAATTTTAAAAAGAGAAACCAAAAAGCCCCCCAAAACAAAACAAAACAAAAAAGAACATCAGTTTTTGTATCATTTTTTATTTTCCAAATTTCCTGTAATAAGCACCCATTCATTTTATGATTAAACTTTTAAAATTCTGTGTGCTTTGGATTCTCACACGCTTTTTAATGGATTTACGTATATCTGAAATGTTAATTTAGCTCTAAAGAATAATCCTAATAGCTGCAATTTTAGCTAGGAGAGATACTTGGGTAGTGAGCCTTATTCTTCTTCAAGGATCGCTACACACTGCTGGTGGTAGGGAAACTCCCAAGCTGCCTGGGGAAGAGACCCACCCAACAGCTAACCACAATCAGTGCCAGAGACCAGCTCAATCATCTCTTCAAAACCCACAGTCTCTGGCTGCAGAGAAGACACAGCAGGACAGCCACTGTCACTCCAAGCCATCTGTTTGTTCATCACATGGGCTGGGCTGGTTGTGTGGGACAGCAGTTGGAGCATACCGCCCTGGGCTTTTCTGGTTCATTTCTGGAGGTGTGTTCTTACAACCCTGCAAAACCAGAGTATTGTTAATTGCTATTCTTTCAAATTCATAGACAGAAAATGTTATTCCAGGGTACCTTGCCCACAATAATTAGTCATTTTGCACATTCCCTCTGAAAAGGAGGGTCAGCATTCCTTCCATAATTAGTCTTTGAGGCACAGGAGAATATTATGAAAGCTGACATAATAGTCAAGGGCAAAACAAAAATGTAATGTATTTTCTGGTTTAACAAACATGTCAGAGAAGAGCAGAATTTTCATGTTGGAAAGAAAAAGATGTATCACTTGAGAGGAAGATAAATAAAATTATTGTGACTTTCATCTCAACTACCAACTACTGTGCAGTCTTCTAGTTAAGCAATAATGATTTTACTCTTTTGGCCAAAATTGGCTCTCAGGAATTAAAAAAAAAACAAAACCAAAAATTACCAGAATCAAGAAAAAAAAAAAAAAAACCAAAACCTTCTAACCCCAGAATTACCACTGAGAAAATCAACCACAAAGTTTACACCTTATAACTTGTTGTCTTTTTAATAGGGAGCTAAGAATATCTCCCCCCAAAACCTAGCAAAAACATGATTGGTAAATCTGAGGATTTTGTAGCAAAGTAAAAATGGTAACAAAAATGTTTAATGTAAAAAGGTAATACACCATTTGAACCAACTGTATCGACTTAAAGTTTAATGTAACATACATAGCTTGATGTGTTTTCAGCAATGTGTAGAGCTGTTTGATTACTACTACAACTGTGGTACAGATCATCTCTGTCACCCCAGAAGATTCCCTCTTGCTCACTTGGGGACCATTCTCATTTTAGGAAACCACCAGTTCAATCCTTCTCAGTACACTAAGTACAGATTATATAACTGGCCTGTCTTAGGAAACTCATCAACACCATTGTGTATAGAAGTAGCTGATTCCTTTGTATAGTTTTCCACAGAATCCATTGGTTAACACATATCATAATTTGTGGATACATTGTGTATTAAGGGGGTATACCCAGGTGGAAAGTACTATGATTACATTTATGATAAACATCTTTGTGAGATGCTTTTATAGATGTATGCCATTTCTCTTGAGTAAAAGCCAAGGAGTAAAACTGTTGCAACCTTGTAGGAAACTGTCAAGTATCTTTCCAAAGTGGTTATAGCTTACAAGTCTACAAATGAGATATGAGCGTTTCAGTTTTGCAATGTCCTGGGACACTTGGTATTTTAATCAGTCTTATTTTAGTCATTAAAATTAGTTAAAATGCTACTATGTAGTGATTTTAATCTGCACACTTTCATATGTGATAACAGTGATGATAAGCAACTTTCAAATGATAATTTTCTAACAGGTATCTTCATTTGCTAAATGTCTGCCTTAGTCTTTTTTATTGGTACTACTGGGCAAAGAATTACCCTTTTATTATTCATCTGTGGGAGTTTTAACATACTATATAGAAATTTTTCATCCAGTACACCTATTAAAGATATTTCTTAATATTTGGTTCTGGATTATCTGTTCTTTTTATTAAAAGTCCCTTTTGAGATGTAGAATATAAAAAATTTTGATGAGATCACTCCTACTTTCCTATGTCTCACCTAGAAGTTCTATAATTTTAGATTTTACATTTTTGTCTATGATTCTCTACATTCATCATTGCTAATGTGATAGAGAATCTGAGAGGTTTTTTTAAAAATTGGATATCTAATTATTCCAGCACTGTTTATCAAAAAGGTACTCTGTTGAGGAAGACAATGTGTCTATTGCCATCATAGTGGCATACTGTTAGAGAAGTAACCAATCACTTCCTGGTTCTGTTTAAGCCCAATTCACAAGACAAAACTCTGGTTCCATTAATTTGGCCAAAACCCCATGGTTGGTTGGGTCTTACCCCTAGAGGAGAACCTAATACTATTATTCTGCTAAATGAACACAGTAATAAACTGCCGCTTCAGTTATTATCTTTATGCCCATATAGTTGTACATATCTCAAACCCTAATAGATAGTTTTCTTTTTACACTATATGGTAATCAACATAGAGAACCACAACTAGTCAAGGAGCAGTCAAGTATAAGCAGAGGATAATAGACTAAGGATAGGACATTTATATTTTACTCTCTACTCTTGAGGTTCAAGGTTCACCACTGAAGGGGGAACAGAAGAAAAACTGTAATAGCCAGAGGTGGTGGACATCTGCAGAAAAAACGTTTAGTAGACATGACAGCATCATTGCATGCAGAACTCATAGCAGCTATAAATGCGTGCATAAGACCTGCACAAGATCAAGACAGCCAAAATCTCATGAGGCTGAACCCTAGCTGAGAGCCATTGGCAATTTGTGCCTGCCGGCAGAGGGAGAGTCTGTTTATCTGGTCTATGGACCCTGAAAAGCTACCTATGCTTCAGCAGACTGCCCCCCACTCATGCACACACAGGGAGTGTTCTGTGGACATGGGCTTTAAAAAAATCACATAAAATTGGGAGGGGAAATGGTAGAGAAGTAGGGCAGGGATTGGAGATGAGAGATGTGTAAGTTTATATATTATATGAATGCATAAGATTATCGAACAATAAAAGCACAGGCAAAACAGTACGAAAAAGGTTCTATCCATTTCCTCAACGAATTAACTTGATACTTTTATCAAAAATTAGTTGTTAGCAAGTATATCTCTCTCTAAACTTTATTTTGTCTCATTGATCTAGTTCATTCCATTGTGCCAACATAACATCTTGATCGCTTAGTTTCCTATTAATTTGAAATCAAATAGCATAAGTTTTCCAACTAATTCCTTCTTGAACAAAATCTGTCTTCATTTCTACATAAATACAACCAGCTTTTCACATGCTTATAAAGATTTCCTGAGGGGATTCTACAGTATTCTACATTATTGCTTTCTAATCTCTCTCTCTCTCTCTCTCTCTCTCTCTCTCTCTCT
>NW_022196912.1:86514290-86516614 GCF_008632895.1 Mastomys coucha | reverse complement strand
CTCTCTCTCTCTCTCTCTCTCTCCCTCTCTCTCTCT
Source organism: Mastomys coucha (assembly GCF_008632895.1). Taxonomy (NCBI): domain Eukaryota; kingdom Metazoa; phylum Chordata; class Mammalia; order Rodentia; family Muridae; genus Mastomys; species Mastomys coucha. Next base: position 86,516,578 of record NW_022196912.1, on the reverse strand, counting down.
CTCTCTCTTTCTCTCTCTCTCTTTCTCTCTCTCTCTTTCTCTCTCTCTTCTAATCTCTCTCTTTCTGTCTCTCTGTCTCTGTCTCTCCTAATCTCTCTCTCTCTCCCTCTCTCTCTCTCTCTCTCTCTCTCTCTCTCTCTCTCTCTCTCTCTCTCTGTGTGTGTGTGTGTGTGTATGTATGTTTCTCTGTCAATGTGTTTGCTCCTATGATTTCCTGAATTCTCTCACTTGCTTACTGGTACACAAATTTTCTCTTAACAGGCTCTTTAATACACTTGCCATAGTTACTTTAAAGGACTCTTCTGTTTGTTTCAACATCTGGATTGAACCCATACTTGAACTCCTTTCCACTTAAGGATTTTCTTTAGCCATGTGCCATAGTCTCTAGATTTTTATATGCTTCATAATTTTAATCATAATATCAAAATTAACACTAGAAAATGAAATCAGCATTTTTATAGAGTATGCATAGACATACTTATTTACATGCGTATGAGTTTTTATGTATGTATATATACACACATGGATTTATGTATATGTATATTCAAATATGCATTATGCTTCTCACAAGTGTTGATATCCTTCAGTGGTGTCCTAGAACTAAATTCAAACTACTCCAGACTTCATGAGACTTCAAAATTGCCAGCTATCATCTTATTTTCCTAAGTCATCCGCAGATAGAAATTAATTAGCACAATTCCCATGCAAAATAACCACTTGTTCAGGGAGACTGCCTTTGGATTTGTCACTGCTGCATTTAGTAGCTGGGAACATTGTCAAAAGCTCAGCTATGTTCCCCGGTCCTTTCCTAACAGATTTCTCTTTCATCTCTCCCATATTCAGCCTCTAGAGAAAGTGACTTATTTTTCTTGGTGTCATGGAAAGAGCTTGGTGTCAGGAGTTCAGCCTCTTCAGACTGTGCTCACAGCTTTTGTGTGAGTCATTTACTGCATATGATGCACTTCCCACCCCAAGCATAGCTATTTAAGGCAGTAAACACTTGTTATTCTGCAGATTCTAAGGGTCAAGAGTTTGAGTGTGGTTCAGCTGTGTGATTCTGGCTCAGGGTCGCTCCTGAAGTTGCAGCTGCTCTGTCAGTAGAGGCTATACCAATCAACAATCTGAAAACCTGAGCCCAGCTGTGGATGTAACAAGGGGGCGTCCATTCCTTGCTGGCTATTGGCCAAAGATCTCAATTCCTCATGCCATGATCTTCTTCAGAGAGATAGTCACAAAGTGACAATCTGGTGTGCTGCACAGAGCAAATGCGCCAAGAGAGGATGACTGCAAGAGCAAGCCCAAGGGAAGCAATGTCATCTTTTGTAACCTACTCCGGAAAACATCAATGCTTGGCTATTGGCCCATTGAAGTACACTATGGGAGAGAACTCAAGGCAGGCTTTGTATCTGCCATATTCTGTGGTGTTCCTGCACCAATCCCAGTACACAGTGGGAGGAAACACAAAACCATAAACATTAAGTGGCTGAGACCCTTGGTGGCCATCTTGGCTACATAGGTTTTAAATAACATGATTTGTTTGCTTATCGGCTATGCTATCACTTCAGTGTTAAGCAGGTCTTTTACTCTCTCTTGCACTTTGACCAACCCATCACAGGACAGTAACTATTGTGAGTGTTTAGTCTTCTAAAGTAACCCTGCTGAACTTTCACACTCTGTTTCAAAACCCTTGGTCCTTTTGTTCATGGCTACATCAGCCGTAAGATAGTGGGTCTGTCATGTTGAAACCATTAGAAGTTTCCTTGCACATCTTTCCTGGATTAGATTTCCAAGAGAACATACTAATATGATTCTAATAGTACAAGCCACTTGAAAGGCTAGAAAGGCAACAAAATGTAGCACTTTCAGACTCAGGCACTGAGCTGGAAGTAGCGGTACACACCTCTAATCCCAGCACTCGGAAAGCAGAAGCAGGTGTATTTCTGTGAGTTTGAGGCCAACCTTGACCTACAGAGTGAGTTCCAGGACAACCAGAGCTATATAGTGAGACCCTGTCTCAAAACAAAACAAAAAGACTCGGGTCCTAGAGACAAAGTGTCCCATTTGCAATCCAAGCCTGGCCTTACAGCTTTCGTTCCTCACCATACAGTGGGCACACTGCTGATGGCCACCTTACCTCTGTTCTCTGACAACCGGAGCATCACCATGCCAAGTCCTCTCACCATCAGTACTAGGAAGTGTGTATGTCTCCACTGAGCCCACTGGGCCACAGCATTATCAGCCAAACACCACTTCTGGACCAGTTCCCTACCCCCCAACTCCTCCACTCC